>NC_140001.1:4488825-4560263 GCF_964263955.1 Coregonus lavaretus
GGGTTAGAGGGTTAGGGGGTTAGAGGGTTAGAGGGTTAGAGGGTTAGGGGTTAGAGGTTAGAGGGTTAGGGGTTAGGGGTTAGGGGTTAGAGGGTTAGGGGTTAGAGGGTTAGAGGGTTAGAGGGTTAGGGGTTAGAGGGTTAGGGGTTAGAGGGTTAGGGGGTTAGAGGGTTAGAGGGTTAGAGGGTTAGAGGGTTAGGGGTTAGAGGTTAGAGGGTTAGGGGTTAGAGGGTTAGGGGTTATGGTTAAAGTTAGGGGTTAGAGTTAGGGGTAGTTATAGGGTTACAAAATCTGCCAGCTGTATATCCACTGCCTAAAATGTTTGGTATGCTGTGCTCTCATATAACATAAAGGCCTAAATATATTTGGCATTTGGTTTAGTAGGATACATTTCACACTGTCATCAATGTTTATAATAATATCTCTAATGACATACTTTATTTGCCCTGGGATCCGATTCAGCTGTGTTTTGGGATTCTGACCCTGTCGTCCTTGCACATCCCCGTTGTACATATGTAGCGGCTGCTGCTCTCTGTAATCATGCAGCTGCACTGCTCTTCCAGACGCCATACTTCTCCCAGCTCAGTGTGCCAGCTGTGCCTTCTGTTTACAGCTGTACAGAGACGGAACAACGATGGCACTAATCTAGAACAACTAAATTGTTTCAACAGTAAATGTACAGGTGCAGTGACAAACGTCTAGATTTACCCACAGTAGATAAAGAATCACATTCCTTGACAGAATCATGTGCACCCTTGATTACGGTTTGCTGTCAGTCGTCCACATTCAGTGTTTACAAAAAACATGTTTTCCAGATCTACGATTGGTTCTCCTTCTCAGAGGTTGCAAACATAGCGCTGTATTTGTCTCACAGGGTATGAAACCTGGGCCCGTCGACACCGAACCAAATGGCAGAAGGAGGAGTGAGGTAAGCGATGAACATTTTTACATCTAACATTTTTAGTCATTTAGCAGACGCTCTTATCCAGAGCGACTTACAGTTCCGTGGGAATCGAACCCACAACCCTGGCGTTGCAAACGCCATGCCCTACCAACTGAGCTACATCCCTGCCGGCCATTCCCTCCCCTACCCTGGACGACGCTGGGCCAATTGTGCGCCGCCCCATGGGTCTCCCGGTCGCAGCCGGCTACCACATGGCAGAAGGAGTGAGGTAAGCTACCCTGAACAAAAATATAAACGCAAAATATAAAGTGTTGGTCCCATGTTTCATGAGCTGAAATAAAATATCCCAGAAAAGATCCATATGCACAAAAAGCTTATTTCTCTCCAATTTGGTGCACACATTTGTTTACATCTCTGTTAGTGAGCATTTCTCCGTTGCCAAGATAATTCATCCACCTGACAGGTGTGGCATATCAAGAAGCTGATTAAACAGCATGATCATTACACATTTGCACCTTGTGTGAAGATGGCGCCGGAGGGGATGAATGCCGTTTTATGGACTCTTAACCAACCGTGCTATTTTGTGTGCTTTTTCGCATTGTTTGTAACTTACTTTGTACATAACGTTGCTGCTACAGTCTCTTATGACCGAAAAGAGCTTCTGGACATCAGAACAGCGATTACTCACCTCGAACTGGATGAATAATTTTTCTTTAATGAGTCTGACGAGAGGGATTTGCTCCAGACACCCGACAGGGCCCTCATCCCCGTCATTCGCAGTAGAAAGAAAAGGAGATATCGCGGAAGGAGATCGGGGTCCTTGGTAAGGAGCCGGCGACGAGTGGCTAATCTGCCTTTGCCATCGATACTATTGGCCAATTTATAATCACTTGATAATAAAGTGGAAGAACTACAAGCATGTATATCCTACCAACGGGACATTAAAAACTGTCATATCTTATGTTTCACAGAGTCGTGGCTGAACGAAGACATGAATAACATACAGCTGGCTGGTTATACACTGTATCGGCAGGATAGAACAGCAGCCTCTGGTAAGACAAGGGGTGGCGGTCTGTGCATATTTGTAAACAACAGCTGGTGCACGATAGATATCTAAGGAAGTCTTGAGGTTTTGCTCACCTGAGGTAGAGTATCTCATGATAAGCTGTAGACCACAATATCTACCAAGAAAATGTTCATCTATATTCTTCATAGCTGTCTATTTACCACAAACCGATGCTGGCACTAAGACCGCACTCAATGAACTGTATACGGCCATATACAAACATGAAAACGCTCATCCAGAGGTGGTGCTCCTAGTGGCCGGGGACTTTAATGCAGGGAAACTTAAATCTGTTTTACCTCATTTCTACCAGCATGTTAAATGTGCAACCAGAGGGAAAACAACTCTAGAACACCTTTACTCCACACACAGAGACGTGTACATCAGTCACTGGCTTCATCAATAAGTGCATCAATGACGTCGTCCCCACAGTGACCGTACGTACATACCCCAACCAGAAGCCATGGATTACAGGCAACATCCGCACTGAGCTAAAGGGTAGAGCTGCCGCTTTCAAGGAGCGGGACTCTAACCCGGACGCTTATAAGAAATCCCGCTATGCCCTCCGACGAACCATCAAACAGGCAAAGAGTCAATACAGGACTAAGATTGAATCATACTACACCGGCTCTGACGCTCGTCAGATGTGGCAGGGCTTGCAAACTATTACAGACTACAAAGGGAAGCACAGCCGCGAGCTGCCCAGTGACACAAGCCTACCAGACGAGCTAAATGACTTCTATGCTCGCTCGAGGCAAGTAACACTGAAAAATGCATGAGAGCATCAGCTGTTCCGGACGACTGTGTGATCACGCTCTCCGTTGCCGATGTGAGTAAGACCTTTTAAACAGGTCAACATTCACAAGGCCGCAGGGCCAGACGGATTACCAGGACGTGTACTCCGAGCATGCGCTGACCAACTGGCAAGTGTCTTCACTGACATTTTCAACCTCTCCTTGTCTGAGTCTGTAATACCAACATGTTTCAAGCAGACCACCATAGCCCCCGTGCCCAAGGACACTAAGGTAATCTGCCTAAATGACTACCGACACGTAGCACTCACGTCTGTAGCCATGAAATGCTTTGAAAGGCTGGTCATGGCTCAGATCAACACCATTTCCCAGAATCCCTAGACCCACTCCAGCCTGTTTTTGGAGTCTTATTTGCTCCGCCTTTCTTTTTCTTTTTTTTTTGTATCCTAGCTTCGGGACCATCAGTAAAGATCCTTGTTTCGCCATCTCTGCCTACTGCCTACTGTCTATCCTGCACCGCACCTGGGTCACACCTCACACCAACCGTTACAGATACTGAGCCAATACGGACCCAGCGGAGGCAGCACAGTATCAAAGCATTGGCAACGCAGGGAGCCGTGCTGAACCAGCACGACCGCAGCCTGCAGCAGATCGCCAAGAATCTCCGCCAGCTGACGATCGCCGTGCAGTGCCGGGTGGATACCTGACCAGCCCTGGCAGCCGGCGGAGCGGAAGCCACTGCAGCGGCGTCTCCTGTCTCGCCTGCGACATCGCGGGAACCCTGCCTACCACCTCCGGAGAGGTACGACAGATGTCCAGAGGGCTGCAGGGAATTCCTCACCCAGTGTTCCCTGATATTCAACCTACAACCCTCCTCCTTCCCGACGGAGCAGGGCCGGGTGGCCGACATTATCACTCTGTTGACGGGTCGTGCCCTTTCGCACGAGAGAGGCATGATGCAAGACGCGCCTCCGCGTCCCCCTATCAGCCCGGAGAAGCCGGGTAAACGGGAGCCGGAACCGAAACCCCAACTCCAGAGACTCCCGGACTTTTCTCCCCGTCAGGGTTCAGTGGGCCCGTGCTGCCTGTCAGGCACATGCGCTGGTGGATTCTGGGGCCACGGGAAACCTGATGGACGAGGGGCTGGCCCAAGGGTGGAGTGTTCCTTTACTCTCCCTCTCCGAGCCGTTCCGGTCATGGGCCTGGACGGCCGGCCGTTGGGGTCGGGCTTCATCACCCGGCGCACTGTCCCTGTGCGTGTCCGGGGGTTTATTTTTTCATTGTGGCTCTGGAGGGGGTGCTTAGGTGCTATGCCTCCAGCAACCCAGGTACGTGGAGTCAGCGACTGGCGTGGGCGCAGTACGCCCACAACACCCTTCTCTGCTCGTCCACCGGCCTGTCCCCCTTCCAGTGCCAATACGGATACCAACCCCCTCCTATTCCCCGAGCAAGAGGAAGAGACGGCGGTCCCGTCGGTCCAGGCCCACATCAGTCACCTGGAATGCTTTTTCAACAGTCTTGAAGGAGTTCCCACATATGCTGAGCACTTGTTGGCTGCTTTCCTTCACTCTGCCGTCCAACTCATCCCAAACCATCTCAATTGAGAACTCCATCACTCTCCTTCTTGGTCAAATAGCCCTTTCACAGCCTGAAGGTGTGTTGGGTCATTGTCCTGTTGAAAAACAAATGATTGTCCCACTAAGCCCAAACCAGATGGGATGGCGTATCGCTGCAGAATGCTGTGGTAGCCATGCTGGTTAAGTGTGCCTTGAATTCTAAATAAAATCACAGACAGTGTCACCAGCAAAGCACCCCCACACCATCACACCTCCTCCATGCTTAACAGGTCGGCTGCACTTTTCACATTTTCCGGATTGACTGACCTTCATGTCTTAAAGTAATGATGGACTGTCGTTTCTCTTTGATTATTTGAGCTGTTCTTGCCGTAATATGGACTTGGTCTTTTACCAAATAGGACTATCTTCTGTAAACCCCCCCTACCTTGCCACAACACAACTGATTGCCTCAAACGCATTAAGATTGAAAGAAAATCCACAAATTAACTTTTAACAAGGCACACCTGTTAATTGAAATGCATTCCAGGTGACTACCTCATGAAGCTGGTTGAGAGAATACCAAGAGTGTGCAAAGCTGTCATCAAGGCAAAGGGTGGCTACTTTGAAGAATCTCAAATATAAAATATATTTTGATTTGTTTAACACTTTTTTGATTACTACATGATTCATTTGTGTTATTTCATAGTTTTGATGTCTACACTATTATTCTACAATGTAAAAAAATAGTTTAAAAAAAGAAAAACCCTGGAATGAGTAGGTGTATCCTAACTTTTAACTGGTTCTGTATATTTATATATTAATTTTTTCACTTACGTTCTTTTTTCTTTTGAACTCAAATATTCAAAATATTATTTCCTCACTTTTTTCCCTCAAATGTTTTCGAATCGCATCACGTGACACGTGTCCGCCTGCTCTATTTGGTATTCCCGCCTCCTCCCCACTCCTCTCTATTTTCATTGGTTGCCTGACGCAACCAATCATAATCCTTTCTGCTCTGAGAACAAAGTCTGAGTAAGTAAAACTCTGCCAGTTCAACAGCGATGGTGAGTAGGGTAGAACACGTTATTTTGATGAATTTATTCATACTATTTCATCCTTCCACAAGATATCGTCCCGACACAAATCTAGGGTTGCTACCCAAGCCGCCTGGTTGTTCGTTCTATCGGTTTGGTTGCTAGAGACGCGACTCAGTCGTTCAGTCTTTTTGTTCTGTGTCTATCCCCCCCCCAGTCATTCGTTCTAAATGTTCCATTGCCATACTAGCTGGCAACGTTCTTATCCCTTGCTTGCTAGCTAGCCAACTACGGCTAACTTACAGTCACGTCAGAAAGTGCAGCCAGAATAACAACAGTAGCTGCATTTGCATTTGTTTAAGCTGTTTTCTAGTGACATTTATTTGGATACATCCATAACAATAAGCTAATGAGACGCGATTTCGCCTGGCATAGAACATTTGCTCACTCGTCAGGACACTGTTGTTCAAAGGAGCTAGCCAACAACACAGCTGACATAATCACTTCAAACTGAAGCCACACCAACATGGCGGCGCTCATGGACACAAGAATATTGCTTAGAAAAATGTTAGATTTACAGTGCCTGACACCCCGACGGAATCGCGTGAAAGCCAAATGGGTATGTATAACATGTAGACTGGCTAAAGCAAAGAAAGATCCACAAAAAAAGATGCCACCCGTTCACTTTGTGTGAACCTTCAGATTATTTTTATTTAACCTTTATTTAACTAGGCAAGTCAGTGAAGAACAAATTATTATTTACAATGACGGCCTACCCCGGCCTACCCCGGCCAAACCTGGATGGCGCTGGGGCAATTGTGCCCAGCCTCGATTGTGATACAGCCTGGAGCACTGAGCAACTGGGTCCCTGTGCAACTGGGCCCTGGACTTCCTGACGGGCCGACCCCAAGTGTTGAAGGTAGGCAACAACACCTCCACCACACTGATCCTCAACACGGGCTCCCCACAGGGGTGCGTGCTCAGCCCCCTCCTGTACTCCCTGTTCACCCACGACTGCGTTGCCACGCATATGTCCAACTCAATCATCAAGTTTGCTGACTACACAAAAGTGGTAGGCCTGATTACTAACAATGACGTGAAGCGACAGTCTACAGGGAGGAGGTGAGAACCCTGGCAGAGTGGTGCCAGGAAAACAACCTCAACGTCAACAAAATGAAGGAGCTGATCATGGACTACAGAAGACAGCAGAGAGAGCACGCCTCCATCCACATCAACGGGGCTGCAATGGAGATGGTCAAAAGCTTCAAGTTACTCGGTGTGCACATCACTGACGACCTGAAATGGTCCCTTCAAACACAGTGTGGTGAAGGCGCAACAGTGCCTCTTCAACCTCAGGCTGAAGAAATTCGGCTTGGCCCCTAAGACCCTCACAAACTTCTACAGATGCACCATTGAGAGCATCTTGTTGGGCTGTATCACCGCCTGATACGGCAACTGTACCGCCTGCAACCGCAGGGCTCTCCAGAGGGTGGTGCGGTCAGCCCAACGCATCATTGGGGGCACACTGCCTGCCCTCCAGGACATCTGCAGCACCCGGTGTCACAGGAAAGACAAGAAGATCATCAAGGAACTCAGCCACCCGAGCCACGGCCTGTTCACCCCTCTACCGTCTAGAACTGGGATGGGCAACTGGTGGCCCGATTGCAGGCCCATGGACCAGTTTTCTTTGGGGGGGTTGGCAGTCTCAACTTACTGTTGAGAGTTAGAATAATATAATTTTAAAAATTGGGCTAATTGACTGCTGATGCGCAATCACATTTTCTAAATTGCACCTTGTGTAGATTGGTAAGTTAGTCTAGCGGCCAGCTTTCTAAGGTAGTAGTAAGCATGGTCGAATTACCGAAGTGGCTTGTGGGTATGCAGAACGATGAGCCACTGCGGCCCCTCATGATGAGTTCTGTTTTTTTGTGGCCCCCACCCCCATCAAAGTTGCCATTCCCTGATCTAGAAGGAGGAGACAGGAGAGGTGCATCAAAGCTGGGACAGAGAGACTAAGAAACAGCTTCTATCTATCTCCAAGCCATCAGACTGTTACCACTAGCCGGCCTCCGCCCAGTACCCTGCCCTGAACCTAAGTCATTAGCCAGCTACCCTGCACCTTAGAGACTGCTGCCCTATGTACATAGTCATTGAACACTGGTCAGTTTAATCATGTTTACATACTGTTTTACCCACTTTATATGTATAAACTGTATTGTAGTCAAGGCTCATCCTATATAACTACTGCTGTACACACCTTTCCTATTCATATACTGTCCATACTGTCTATACCATCTTTTATATATATTTATATTCCGTAATCTGACATTTGGTAGTTCTGATATTTCTTAATTGTTATCTTTTGACTGTTTGGATTATGTGCGTATTGGTAGGTATTATTACTGCACTGTTGGAGCTAGAAACACAAGCATTTCGCTGCACCTGCGATAACATCTGCAAATCTATGTATGCCACCACATTTTTACAGACACACAGTTTTGTAGTTCTGTTTAAAACACCATCTGGTAAAGCTGTATTTTACAGTCCTATTTCAGTTTGCATTGATATGGTATTTATTTGTAATTGTGTTTTTTTCAGGATTTCTGTGTGTCAGCGATATCTGTGTTTCGTACCTACTGCCTCCGGAGGGTCCTTAAAAAGGTTGTTAGTTCCTTGAATAGTTGTGTTGTCTCATAGGAAATTGTTTAAGTTGAATGAACTACATTAATGGCTTACAAACAATGACTGAGTGAATTGTTATTGTAAAAAAATGTATGGGGGAAAAAATGTATGCACTCACTAACTGTAAGTCGCTCTGGATAAGAGCGTCTGCTAAATGACTAAAATGTAAATGTAAATGTAAGCTGGAAAGACTGCAAACTAGCTGCACTTTGTTTCGTTTGACCTTTTTTCCATAAAAATGACGCCAGCTGATTCATGATTTTGACTGGCTGAGAAACGCTGCCTGCCTGTCTGTCTCGTCCCTTCTCATGCTAATTTAGCAATTTGAGACTCGCGGAAACAACTTGGAAGACAATGACCACAAAATGTAAAATCCTCAAAAGTTTTGCCGATAAAGCTACACCGCTCTGTCAACAGAGCTTGGTGCTTATTATTGTATGTATTAGGTTACGAAATCCGACTTTTTGGATATAATGTTAATGATATGTTAGAGAAAGACCCCACTGAACGATTCAGAACATGAAGAATCATATTTGTCTTGGTAAAATGTATTTATAACATAAGGAAGTTAAATGTCATCACCAAAGACACCCTACTATATAAAGACACCCTACAGTATATAAAGACACCCTACAGTATATAAAGACAACCTACAATAGACTATATAAGGAGCTAGCCAACAGGACAGCGGTCGGGAGAGGTTGTGTTTTCTCTAGCAGGAGGTAAGCTTGGCTTCTTATATGATGTTGAGTAAAGCTTAAACCATGTATTTAGATTGTAGGTAGGTATTGTAGTCAGGTATTATAGGTAGTTTACTTAGGTAGTTATTGTAGGTTATTGTAGGTTATTGTAGGTAATTATTGTAGGTAAGTATTGTATTCGGCGGACCCCGGCGAAGCACGAGTGCTAGCTAACCCACTACTTGGACCAACAAAGCTAGCTAGCTAGCGGGTAGCTACTGGTAACTTTTAGCAACTGTGGTTAGTTGTTTCCAATGTTATTTCACGCTTAAGAGTACCTGTAATTGAGCCAGCTAGCTGCCTACCATTCAGCTGTTTTTCTAACCTCATTATCCGAGGCATTAACGTTAGGTGATTGGTAGCTGCTGTACTTAATTACAGCTACTGATTGCAGTCTGCCACCCAGATAGCTGGCGTTGGGTAAGTTTGGCTTTATACATAGCTTGGGCTTTGTCGAGTAAGGCTTAAACTATGTATTTAGATTGTAGTTAGGTATTATAGGTAGGCATCGTGGGCTGTATATTATTAGGTATTATAGGTAGGCATCGTGGGCTGTTGTGGGTAGTTGTTGTATGTAGTTATTGTAGGTTACTTTTGTATTCGGCGGTGCCGGGTGTAGCACGAAGCTAGCTAGCTAACTCACCTCCTGGACTAGCTGGCTAGTAGCTATTAGCAACGGTAGCAACTAAATACAATATCCTTTTAGCCAGCTACATTCGTTCGCAGCGACGCCGTTTTTCAAACAAAGTCAACACAGCAGCCATTGCTAGCTAGCCAACACTACCAGCTAGCTGTACTGTAGTAGCTAAATACAATATCTTTGTGCTAGCTAGCCAACGTTTAATCATTGCTGCGTTATGAAAGAACTAGACACGGACACGAATTATCTGTTTAGTGTGTTAACACACTATTGGTAGTTTGTGGTAACCAAGTATTGGTGCTAAACTGTGTGTTATTGGATGCTAGCATGCTAGTTAGCTATGGCGTCATAGTTAGCTAGCTGAATAAAGTAAGTTGAGTCTAGTCCTTGAAACATTGAACCGCTGTAGTTTACAACAATTCTAATTTCTAAAGTGGAAGTTGGGAGAGTTTTATTCGGGTGGTTCAGTGAAACAATTATAGTTTCTGAGGTGGAAGTTGGGATAGTTATATTTTTTTGGTGAGGGAGGCCTTGCTCTCTCCTTTCCCAGATGTTTAGTTCATTTCATTCCGATCTCCTCTGCATTATTGTAGCCATCTGCTACAGCCTGTCAACAACTGTTCTCTCCTCTCCGCACAGGCTACACAAACGCCTCACACCGCGTGGCTGCTGCCTCTCTAACCTGGTGGTCCCTGCACGCACCACACACCTGGAGTTCCAGGTCTCAGGCAGCCTCTGGAACTGCCGTTCTGCTGCCAACAAGGCTGACTTCATCCCAGCCTATGCTACCCTCCAGTCCCTCGACTTCCTGGCGCTGACGGAAACATGGATTACCACTGAAAACACTGCTACTCCTACTGCTCTCTCCTCGTCTGACCATGTGTTCTCGCATACCCCGAGAGCATCTGGTCAGAGGGGTGGTGGCACAGGAATCCTCATCTCTCCCAAGTGGTCATTCTCAATTTTTCCCCTAACCCATCTGTCTATCTCCTCATTTGAATTCCACGCTGTCACAGTCACTAGCCCATTTAAGCTTAATATCCTTGGAGAGTTCATCAATGAGCTTGACGCCTTGATAAGTTCCTTTCCTGAGGATGGCTCACCCTTCACAGTTTTGGGGGATTTCAACCTCCCTACGTCTACATTTGACTCATTTCTCTCTGCCTCCTTCTTTCCACTCCTCTCCTCTTTTGACCTCACCCTCTCACCGTCCCCCCCTACTCACAAGGCAGGCAATACGCTTGACTTCATCTTTACTAGATGTTGCTCTTCTACTAATCTCACTGCAACTCCCCTCCATGTCTCCGACCACTACTTTGTATCCTTTTCTCTCTCGCTCTCCTCCAACACTACTCACTCTGCCCCTACACAGATGGTAACGCGCCGCCGCAACCTTCGCTCTCTCTCTCCCACTACTCTCTCCTCTTCCATCCTATCATCTCTTCCCTCTGCTCAATCCTTCTCCCTCCAATCTCCTGATTCTGCCTCCTCAACCCTCCTCTCCTCCCTTTCTGCATCCTTTGACTCCCTGTGTCCCCTATCCTCCCGGCCGGCTCGGTCCTCCCCTCCTGCTCCGTGGCTTGATGACTCATTGCGAGCTCACAGAACAGAGCTCCGGGCAGCTGAGCGGAAATGGAAGAAAACTAAACTCCCTGCCGACCTGGCATCTTTTCACTCCCTCCTCTCTACATTTTCTTCATCTGTTTCTGCTGCTAAGGCCACTTTCTACCACTCTAAATTCCAAGCATCTGCCTCTAACCCTAGGAAGCTCTTTGCCACATTCTCCTCACTGCTGAATCCTCCCCCCCACCCCCCCCCCCTCCTCCCTCTCTGTGGATGACTTCGTCAACCACTTTGAAAAGAAGGTTGACGACATCCGATCCTCGTTTGTTAAGTCTAATGACACTGCTGGTCCTGCTCACACTGCCCTACCCTATGCTTTGACTTCTTTCTCCCCTCTCTCTCCAGATAAAATCTTGCGACTAGTGACTGCAGGCCGCCCAACAACCTGCCCGCTTGACCCCATACCCTCCTCTCTTCTCCAGACCATCTCCGGTGACCTTCTCCCCTACCTCACCTCGCTGATCAACTCATCCTTGACCGCTGGCTATGTCCCTTCCGTCTTCAAGAGAGCGAGAGTTGCACCCCTTCTCAAAAAACCAACACTCGATCCCACTGATGTCAACAACTACAGACCAGTATCCCTTCTTTCTTTTCTTTCCAAAATTATTGAGCGTGCCGTCTTTAGCCAACTCTCTTGCTATCTCTCTCAGAATGACCTTCTTGATCCAAACCAGTCAGGTTTCAGGACTGGTCATTCAACTGAGACTGCTCTTCTCTGTGTCACGGAGGCTCTCCGCACTGCTAAAGCTAACTCTCTCTCCTCTGCTCTTGTCCTTCTAGACCTGTCTGCTGCCTTTGATACTGTGAACCATCAGATCCTCCTCTCCACCCTCTCCGAGCTGGGCATCTCCGGCGCGGCTCACTCCTGGATTGCGTCCTACCTGACCGGTCGCTCCTACCAAGTGGCGTGGCGAGAAGCTGTCTCCGCACCACGTGCTCTCACCACTGGTGTCCCCCAGGGCTCAGTTCTAGGCCCTCTCCTTTTCTCCCTATACACCAAGTCACTTGGCTCTGTCATATCCTCACATGGCCTCTCCTATCATTGCTACGCTGACGATACACAACTAATCTTCTCCTTTCCCCCTTCTGATAACCAGGTGGTGAATCGCATCTCTGCATGTCTGGCAGACATATCAGTATGGATGACGGATCACCACCTCAAGCTGAACCCTGGCAAGACGGAGCTGCTCTTCCTCCCGGGGAAGGACTGCCCGTTCCATGATCTCGCCATCACGGTTGACAACTCCGTTGTGTCCTCCTCCCAGAGTGCGAAGAGCCTTGGCGTGACCCTGGACAACACCCTGTCGTTCTCCGCTAACATCAAGGCGGTGACCCGATCCTGCAGGTTCATGCTCTACAACATTCGGAGAGTACGACCCTGCCTTACACAGGAAGCGGCACAGGTCCTAATCCAGGCACTTGTCATCTCCCGTCTGGATTACTGCAACTCGCTGTTGGCTGGGCTCCCTGCCTGTGCCATTAAACCCCTACAACTCATCCAGAATGCCGCAGCCCGTCTGGTGTTCAACCTTCCCAAGTTCTCTCACGTCACCCCCCTCCTTCGCACACTCCACTGGCTTCCAGTTGAAGCTCGCATCCGTTACAAGACCATGGTGCTTGCCTATGGAGCAGTGAGGGGAACGGCACCTCCGTACCTTCAGGCTCTGATCAGTCCCTACACCCAAACGAGGGCATTGCGTTCATCCACCTCTGGCCTGCTGGCTCCCCTTCCTCTGCGGAAGCATAGTTCCCGCTCAGCCCAGTCAAAACTGTTCGCTGCTCTGGCACCCCAATGGTGGAACAAGCTCCCTCACGACGCCAGGACAGCGGAGTCACTCACCACCTTCCGGAGACATTTGAAACCCCACCTCTTTAAGGAATACCTGGGATAGGATAAAGTAATCCTTCTACCCCCCCCCCCCAAAAAAAAAAAAAGTAAAGTGGTTGTCCCACTGGCTATAGGGTGAATGCACCAATTTGTAAGTCGCTCTGGATAAGAGCGTCTGCTAAATGACGTAAATGTAAAAAATGTAAATGTAAATATAAAGTATCATATAAATTAGGTGGGTGCTTACATTTGTCCTATTTCACACATCGGAATATTTGTTTTTTGCATATCCCACTGAGACATTATCAAAGAGTGGAGTCAGAGCCAGGGATCAGCCATTATTGACAGCAACCCTGAAGCAATTGGGGTTAAGTGCCTTGCTCAAGGGCACATCGACAGATTCTTCACGTAGTCGGCTCAGTGAAAAAACGCTCCTAACCGCTAGGCTACCTGCCGCATGATGTTTGATAGGACTAGTCTATCATACTTAAAGGTTCAATGCAGCCGTTTAAAAAAAAAATCTCAATATCAAATCATTTCTGGGTCACAATTAAGTACCTTACTGTGATTGTTTTCAATCAAAATGGTGAAAAATAAAACAACAATAGCTTTTTAGCCAAACAAATTTCTCAAGCAAGACTTTAGCCAGGACAGAATCCAACCCATTACTCCATCTGCTTAACCCACGTCACTTTTGTTTTGAGTCGACTTAGCCTTTCGGTCAAAACAGGCACCTGGCTCACGCCAGGGAGGCAGCTCGATTCCAAAACTAATGCAATCAACGCTAACCCAGCAGGCCCGGTGCATTAATCTAATTCCCTCAATCAGCCAATCATATGTGTGTGGAGAAGTGGAAGGGGATGTTCCATGTGTTCGACTGCCAATCATTTTCTGAATGTGTAAAAGGAGACGAAACTAACGATAAACAAGAGTTTATTATTGAATTTACATTTTTTGTCATTTAGCAGACGTTCTTATCCAGAGCGACTTACAGTTATTTTTCATACTGGCCCCCCCCGTGGGAAGCAAACCCACAACCCTGGCGTTGCAAACGCCATGCTCTACCAACTGAGCTACATCCCTGCCGGCCATTCCCTCCCCTACCCCGGACCAATTGTGTGCCGCCCAATGGGTCTCCCGGTCGGCTATGACAGAGCCTGGATTCGAACCAGGATCTCTAGTGGCACAGCTAGCGCTGCGATGCAGTGCCTTAGACCACTGCGCCACTCGGGAGGTATGAATAAAGTAGTATTTGAGGGACGGAGGGGACGGAGGGGGGGGGTCTTGGATAGTTGAGTGGCTTTACTGCAGGTGGGTAGTGTTTTTTTTGTGTGTTTTTTTTTTTTTTACACAAAGTCATTCAATCGAAACAGTCATACAGCCAGTTATTCCCTCTGGCACAGTGCTTCCATAGGGTTCGGTGCACCACTGCTCTAGAACCATTAGCTGGTCCAAATTCTCTCTCTACCTCTTCCCCTTGGCCCAGACCCTTCCACGTTTTTCCCGATCTGAAGGGTCTGGATAGGCATCAGCAGTGAAGTGGAGGAGTTTCCAAACATATTGCTTTCACCTTTATTGCAGATCATATACCATACAGTAATAAGGTACAGATCTGCAAACTTCCACAGGCCCAATGGGAAGGAGTAGGGAGTGAATAGGGACTGATTAACGGTCAGTCCTCCTCACTCACCTTGGCAGATGAAACCATGTCTCTCCACAGGATCTCCACAGCAGTTTATTCTCCCCTTTGAGGCTGGTCTCCAGACAACGACAGAGTCCAGGACTCTTTATGTACCAGTGATCATAGCTCAGCCCCTGGCCCTCCACTCACTTCCACCCCCAGCCACCAGGGGCAGTGTGGGGCTGCAAACCCAGCCAGGTCAATGTACCACAGGTAGAAATAAATGCATCCTTTGTTTATTCTTAATTGAGACACCAGGGCCTTTTCTCATTTGGGCAAATGTCCATCCTCCGTCCTCCGCTCTCTCTCCTCCAGGACCCGGAAAACCGATAAGTGGTCGAAGAGAGTGTTGTTAGTAGGCAAACAGAAGACTGTCCTCCCCTCCTCCTCCATAGCCTCCTTTAGATAGATAGAGGACTCATCTTTGTATCTGTGTCATTATAGCGTCTGTGACAGCATAGCCTCAATGGTGCTGCCTATCTCCATTTTGAAGTAGTCTATTTTCTTCTTCACGATTGGCTGATCCCTCCTGATGACCTGGTTGGACATGACTCTAAAGGGTGACCAGGAGGGATCAGCCAATGAAGTTGGAAGTCCCACTCATTTGACTACATTCAAATGGTAACAGCCCTCAATGGTGCTGCCCATGCTAATAAGGCCTTTTGGCCACTAGAGGCCTCTATCATTTTCTATGAGTACAATACAGCTGAGCAGAGTAGAGTTCACTACAGTGCAGTACAGAAGAGTACAGTAGCGTTTAGTACAGTAGAGTATAGTTCAGTACAATATACTCTACTGTACTATACTCTACTTTTCTATACTGTAGTGTACTGTACTTTACTGTGCTCTACTCACTGTACTCATGGCTCACATCAACAGCATTATCCCAGAAACCCTAGACCCACTCCAATTTGCATACCGCCCCAACAGATCCACAGATGATGCAATCTCTATTGCACTCCACACTGCCCTTTCCCACCTGGACAAGAGGAACGCCTACGTGAGAATGCTATTCATTGACTACAGCTCAGCATTCAACACCATAGTGCCCTCTAAGCTCATCACTAAGCTAAGGATCCTGGGACTAAACACCTCCCTCTGCAACTGGATCCTGGACTTCCTGACGGGCCGCCCCCAGGTGGTAAGGGTAGGTAACAACACATCTGCCACACTGATCCTCAACACGGGGGCCCCTCAAGGGTGCGTGCTCAGTCCCCTCCTGTACTCTCTGTTCACCCATGACTGCATGGCCAGGCACGACTCCAACACCATCATTAAGTTTGCCGACGACACAACAGTGGTAGGCCTGATCACCGACAACGATGAGACAGCCTATAGGGAGGAGGTCAGAGACCTGGCCGTGTGGTGCCAGGACAACAACCTCTCCCTCAACGTGACCAAAATGGAAAGTGGGGACTCATGGGTAGGTGTCTGTAAGAGCTGGGAGAGGTGACATTAACTGGAGTGAGTGAGTGAGTGAGTGAGTGAGTGAGTGAGTGAGTGAGTGAGTGAGTGAGTGAGTGAGTGAGTGAGTGAGTGAGTGAGTGAGTGAGTGAGAGATTGTCCAGTCTCAGACTGTTTTAACACTCTTGGTTTGACTAAAAGACAAGAGGAAGAAACCAGTTTTGAGCTGAACAGTATGCCAGTTGAAGGGAGGACAGTCCCCGGAGACCCAACTGTGGTTCCTGACTATTATGATTTCCCTTTGGAGGCAATTCAGTCGCAGTCATTTGGTTCAAGATTTTTTGTAACTCCACTACCAACTTGGTAACGGAATTACGAGTTTTAATCACTTAATAATTCACAAACAAAATGATATCAGAAAAATCACTATAACTAATTGTTAGCTGACTTGTTACTTCTGTGGACTTTCATTATCCTCCCTCCTCACAGAGGAAATTAAAATACCTTAAAGTTATGTGGGTGTTTGGTAACGTAATCACAAGGCACAAGGCAATATTTCTTAAACTTACAGAAGGGTAAGGCTTTCTCCAAAACCAAATATAACTGTTGATATTGGTAGGCAGGGGTCTTTATGTAAACATTATTCTGGTTTTATGCATTTCTGATATTGTACCTTTTAAGACTTTTTCTGGTAGATGTTTTCGAAGATCCCTTTTCCATCTGTTTATCCAGAAATCAAAGCCTTCACTGGTTGAAAAATGTATCTATGCGTTCATTTCCCAAAAATATAGACTCTTAGCTTTCATTTGACACCCATTTTCACATGCTCATATGAACATCACGTTGGTGCTCATGGGTCCTTTTACATGTAAATGCCCTACTGTAACTAGAGATGCTATCCTTCCCCAACTGGTAATAGAGTGGTCTGGCTGGTTGCTGCTGGCCCCTCCAGCTTCAGGCTGAATCACATCCATGATGAGAGGAGGTTTACTGGACACAGGGAGAACCTATAGGCTGGAGGCTCACAAATAGATACATGTCATGGGGTGACAATAAGTTGCACACGTGTGAATGGAACAACATGATTGTTAAGCTGCATCCCAAACACACAGAGACGCATACAAAGCTCTCCCTCACCCTCCATTTGGCAAATCTGACCAGAACTCTATCCTCCTGATTCCTGCTTATAAGCAAAAACTAAAGCAGGAAGCACCAGTGACTCGGCTAATAAAAAAAGTGGTCAGATGACGCAGATGCTAAGCTACAGGACTGTTTTGCTAGCACAGACTGGAACATGTTCCGGGATTCTTCAGATAGCATTGAGTTGAGGAGTTGATAAAGAAATGTGTGAGTAAGATATGACTAAAATGTCACACCCTCAGTTAAACTAATAATGTATGACTAATTAGTAGACTAGAGAGTTAATCAAATGTGTTTATAGCAGACCACAATAGTCCCTGTGCCCAAGGACACTAAGATAACCTGCCTAAATGACTACCGACCCGTAGCACTGACATCTGTAGCCATGGCTCACATCAACACCATTATCCCAGAAACCCTAGACCCACTCTAATTTGCATACCGCCCCAACAGATCCACAGATGATGCAATCTCTATTGCACTCCACACTGCCCTTTCCCACCTGGACAAGAGGAACACCTACGTGAGAATGCTATTCATTGACTACAGCTCAGCGTTCATTTTTACATTTAACATCACTTATCCAGAGCGACTTACATTATTATTATTTTTTCATACCCCCTGTGGGAATCGAACCCACAACCCTGGCGTTGCAAACGCCATGCTCTATCAACTGAGCTACATCCCTGCCGGCCATTCCCTCCCCTACCCTGGTGCCCTCAAAGCTCATCACTAAGCTAAGGATCCTGGGACTAAACACCTCCCTCTGCAACTGGATCCTGGACTTCCTGACGGGCCGCCCCCAGGTGGTAAGGGAAGGTAACAACACATCTGCCACGCTGATCCTCAACACGGGGGCCCCTCAGGGGTGCGTGCTCAGTCCCCTCCTGTACTCCCTGTTCACCCATGACTGCATGGCCAGGCACGACTCCAACACCATCATTAAGTTTGCCGACGACACAACAGTGGTAGGCCTGATCACTGACAATGATGAGACAGCCTATAGGGAGGAGGTCAGAGACCTGGCCTTGTAGTGCCAGGATAACAACCACTCCCTCAACGTGACCAAGACAAAGGAGATGATTGTGGACTACAGGAAAAAAAAGAGGACTGAGCACACCCCCATTCTCATCGACGGGGCTGTAGTGGAACAGGTTGAGAGCTTCAAGTTCCTCGGTGTCAACATCACCAACAAACTATCATGGTCAAACACATCAAAACAGTCGTGAAGAGGGCACGACAAAGCCTATTCCCCCCCCAGGAGACTGAAAAGATTAGGCATGGGTCATCAGATCCTCAAAAAGTTCTACATCTGCACCATCGAGAGCGTCCTGACTGGTTGCATCACCGCCTGGTATGGCAACTGCTCGGCCTCCGACCGCAAGGCACTACAGAGGGTAGTGCGTACGGCCCAGTACATAACTGGGGCCAAGCTTCCTGCCTCCAGGACCTCTATTCCAGGCGGTGTCAGAGGAAGGCCCTCAAAATTGTCAAAGACTCCAGCCACCCTAGTCATAGACTGTTCTCTCTGCTACCGCACGGCAAGCGGTACCGGAGCGCCAAGTCTAGGTCCAAAAGACTTCTCAACAGCTTCTACCACCAAGCCATAAGACTCCTGAACAGCTAATCATGGCTACCTAGACTATTTGCACTGCCCCCCACCCACCCCCACCCCATCTTTTTACGCTGCTGCTACTCTGTTAATTATTGATGAATAGTCACTTTAACTCTACCCACATGTACATATTACCTCAACTAGCCGGTGCCCCCGCACATTGACTCTGCAACGGTACCCCAGTATATAGCCTCCCTACTGTTATTTTATTTTACTGCTTCTCTTTTTTCTCAACACTTTTTTGTTGTTTTTGTTTTATTTAACTTTTTTATTAAACAATAAATGCATTAGTTAGTTGACCAGTGGCACAAAGTGGGCTCAATCTAGGTCAACTATGTGGAGTGTCTTCAGGGACAGTACAGTACAGACTGAGAACAACAGTGGAGTTTACTCAACTCATTCAAACTATCATGACTATTGCTTAGAGAGAAGATCTGCACAAGCGCATCATAAAGTGGAAGATATTGCAAGAGAGGACAATATGGTGGAAGGTAGCCAGAGTGGAATCAAAAGTCATAGGCCTAATCATCAATCAGATGTGAAATATAAAACCAAAATCTACACATAAAGGCAAAATGTCATCTACATGTGTTATAGAATAGCTCCCTTCTCACATTCCAGGTCATGCTTGGACTGGAACGTGCCAACTCAACGGTCTATGCGCAGCTACCCAATAGCCTCCAGACAGACTTTCCTGAGTGCCATGTCATGAATGGGACAGATATGTACGGTATAATAAGAACAGGGAAGAGGAATAGAACCAACCTCTGACGCACAGCAGAGACATCGCTGCTGAGATTTTACCATGGAGCAAGAGTCCCCCTAGAATTTAAAAACAGTCGTTCCGTTTCAATGAATGTACTCCCCAAACGCTTGTCGCGTCGCAAACTATCCTTTCAGCGGATGGATGATGCGCCGCTGCCATTCACTTCGATGAGGAGTTGGACGAACGCTCCTCCAGCTCACGATATGCAACGATGGCGCACGACAATCAACAGGCAACCATCAGGAGGTTACGAATGACTGTCACAGGGACAAACCAATAAGAGTTTATAATTAATTGGAATAGGCGGGTCTTGAGGTAACGGTGGCCAATTGAAAACTGATCAAATGGATTCTGATGCCCCAGGGAACATAAAAATAATAATAATAATAATAATATATATATTTTAATATATAAATGTATATATATATATATACATTTTCTCTTGTGGTACTTTTACCCCTTTTTCTCCCCAATTTCGTGATATCCAACTGGTAGTTCCAGTCCTGTCCCATCGCTGCTATTCCAGGTGTAGTCCAGCAGTTAGTGATGGTGACGCACGGAACAGTTCGCACTGGACAGGTGCACGAGAGATTGTATGTTTGTTTGTACTGTTATGGCTGTGTAGTGTCGAGTCAATGTTGCTAATTATTGCTGTTAAACAAAGGAGTCCGCTTATACTGAACTTTGATCATAAGTTTTATTCATATCACAAGATTTCAGCATAAGTGTACAGATGTATATAGCATCCGGAGAGCAGTGTTTCCCAAATTGCAATGGCCGCTCTGCTCTTCTTTGTCTCCATCCAGTACTTATAATATTCCCCAAAATATGGGTGGCTCCCTCTACTGTCTAATCCCCTGTCTTATATGGGGCGTCACCCTAAAAACGGCTCCCTTTCTTCTAAAGAAACATCCTCTCAGGTTCCACTTAAAACCTTATCAAAGTCATAATCTTAATACACTACAGCTGTTATGTTATTATTTTGTGTACTCACTACACACCCACATATGTATTTGTGTGGGAAACGTTTGTACGTTGTGGTTGCTGTTTTGTATTTCATTGAACGTTAGGTCCATACAAAGAGAAATCACAGAACATAGGCTACCAGATAACCTTAGGCAAAAATACACTAAATAAAAGTAAAGTGAAAATAGTTCATAATGTCTTTATCAATTATGAGTAGCTAAATAATATCGACTTTTGGACACATATATTTAGTGTGGAACTGAAATATATTATTCAGTTCCACACTAAAACTGCGATTTGACAAGAGTGATTTGAGGTGAGTCAAATATTTAGCAAAGTTTACAAAGCATTAACCATCCGCTAGCCTACTTCACTTAAATCAAAACTAGATGTTAAACCGACATCTGTGCCCAATGGGATATCACAGTTCAATGTCAAACAGATTGATGCAACACTACTCTTTACATTGGATTGAAAAAGGTTCATATTCTTACTGATTGAATGGCAATCTCAGTCTTTTAAGAGGCCATCTGCAATTGCTACATCTATTTTGAACTTTATAATTAATGATATATACCCATTGACTCTCCTAAATGTCTCATGAGCTTAGTTCAACTATCTAACCCCATCAGAACCCAAAATATGAGTTTGTTTCACTCCAATGTAATTGTAAACAAACACTGTATAGCTTAAACAATATGGTTAAAACGATCATTTTGATCTCATGGATGGTTAGTCTTTGCACCCATAGTTACATCTATGAATTACTCCAGCCCCCATCCCCAAGCTGTTTATCCAAAAAGGTGACGGTGTGGCAGCTTTGTGGTTTGAACTACTGCTTGCTCCTTTAACATGTTGAGCTGTGATCTCCATTCACTTTGTGTTATTTTGTGACAGAGAAAGTAGGCCGTGCTCTAAGGGGGGAACTTTTAATTTCTCTGAGGAGATGGACACGTCTTCTTCTTCTGGACGATCTCCGTCTCCTGAAGGGATTGTCTTCTTACCCCCTCCTATCATGTGGAACAGTCTGTAAGTCATTCGTCACATAACCTAGCTCTGGTCCAGGGCATTACGCACGGCTTGATGAAGAAAGGCTCAGTGTCAGCAAGCCGTACGTAACGCCCTGGACCAGAGCCACACATTACCCACCTCTGGCCATCATGGACAGTCAACTCATCACATTCACGTACTGTAAGTCACAGTTGTGTGAGTTGTGTGATTAAAGGCAGTGTAATTGAGCAGAAGTTGAATTATTATTTAAATATTGTAATAAATTGTCAGAGTTCACTTCCTAAATAATGTGTTGCCATTCCTTTGCTCCCAGCTACAAGCAGGCAGAGATGGAGGTTGAGTTCCTGAGAGAAGAGAAGAAGTGCTGTACAGAGAAGGAAGCCCACATGCTTGAGGTGATGGGGAAGGATCGAACGATCCGAAATCAGAAGAAGGAGATGGACAGACTTCAAGTGTGCCTCTGGGAGGAGAAGAAGAAGAGGAATGGTGGAATGGAGAAGGACGAGATGGTTGAAAAATTACAGTCTGAGACAGACAATCTCAGAGCCCTTTTAAAGGATGAAAGGAGCAGAAGAAGAGTAGAAAGGGGTGTAATGAAAGAGTGGAAGGCTGAGATCCTGAGACTGAGGGAGGCAGAGAGACTGAGGGAGGCAGAGAGACTGAGGGAGGCAGAGAGACTGAGGGAGGCAGAGATACAGAGGGAGGCAGAGAGACAGAGACTGAGGGAGGCAGAGATACAGAGACAGAGGGAGGCAGAGAGACAGAGGGAGGCAGAGAGACAGGGGGAGGCAGAGAGACAGGGGGAGGCAGAGAGACTGAGAAAAATGGAGGAGATCAACAGATTCAAACAACTGGTGGATCTGCTGATAACGAAACTACAACTGGCCCAGTTAAGATATGACATTGTTATTATTAAAAGGCAGTGTATATTTACCCGGCTGAAAATGAATGGCGGTGGATAGCTGTATGATAACCCAATGTTCACTTTTATGCCTTTCTCTAACCTTAACCTTAACCCTTACCTTAACCTCACTGAAACTATACCTAACCTTAACCCAACCCTAGGTCCTGAACCTAACCATTACCCTAACCTTAACCCAACCCTAGTGTGGTGAATGATGGACGGAGTCAGGCGCAGGAGCAACATAACAGGATGCAGAGTTATTCCTTCCAGACATACAATGTGCCGTACAGCGGCAAACGAAACAGGTACAGGGGAAACAATCCTCCCTGACCAAACACAGTCTCAGGAAATACAAGAAATGTAAAGGCACAGGGGAAAATCTACCCTGGCAAATAAACGAGAGCGTAGCTCAACCGAGCCACTCTCTTCCCACATAGAACTATCACTCACAAAGACAAGGGGGCAGAGGGAACACTTATACACAGACTAATTAGGGGATGAGCACCAGGTGTGTGTGATTGACAAGACAAGACCAGACAAGTGGAGTGATGAGAACGAGAGCGGCAGTAGCTAGTAAGCCGGTGACGACGAACGCCGAAACCTGCCTGAACAAGGAGGGGAGGCAGCCTCGGCAGAAGTCGTGACACCTAGGTCCTGAACCTAACCATTACCCTAACCTTAAGCTTAACCCAACGCTAGGTCCTGAACCTAACCATTACCCTAACCTAAACACAACCCTAGGTCCTAAACCTAACCAGGCAGAGGAAACGATAAAAGCGTTAGAACTAGGGGTGTAACGATCCATCTACTACATCGATGTATCGATTTATATTCCTATGATCCAACTACATCGATCTGTGCTCGGCGAGTTGGCCTTTTGGACAACATATATCAATCTAACATCGTTTTAAAATGTAATAAATCGATTGTATCGATACTAGGAAATAACCCATTGGATTTAAGCACGTCAGACTTTATATGGATGTTTTTTCTAGGCACTTTTAATGATAAAGGCTTTAAACATTACTCGATTCAGTCTGCCTATCCGTGACGTCATCGCCCCGCGCCAGCAGCAGCGCAAAGGCGCAAAGACAACAAAACATAGCATGGCGGACGACAGAGGAGAAGCCGACGAGCGAGAAATTATCAAGCCACCATTGCGGTCCTTACAAGAAACAGGAATCTAGGAAACTTCACCTGCACTGTCCAGTATCCAGGTATTTATTTCAGTCACACTGGTTGAATTTTTGGCTAAAAGGTTACTGAATCGATTTCAAGTCACTGAATCGTTTCGGATCGTATCGTTCTAAATGAACCAATATCGTCCTTGAATCGTATCGACAACCATGAATCGTGATACAAATCGAATCATTGTTAAAACGAATCGTTACACCCCTAGTTAGAACGAGAGATTGAGAGATTGAAAGAGATTGAACAGGAAATAGCATTTGATAGAAAAAGAGACTGAGGAATGAGGAAGTCAAACAGGTTAACAAAAAGGTAAAAGAGTTAGAGAGAGAGGTTGAGAGATTGAAAGAAGACATGACAACAAAAGAGATTCAATACAAAATAAAATTTCAAAGAGCGAAAGAAGCGTTTAGAAGACAGAATGAAAGAGTGAAACAGGTTAACAAAAATGTACTAGTGTTAGACAGAGAGGTTGCGAGAATGAAAGAAGAGATTACATTGAAAGATGAGACTGGACCAGAGAGAAAATTTGATAGAGACAGAGAGAGAGATGGAAAGAGAGAGATGGAGAAAGAGACAGCCCTCATCAATGACAACAAGACGTATGAACTGGAGGAAATCTTCAAGAATATCAAGGAACAGCTGACAGAATGAGAAAATATGGAAACAGACGAGTATACATGGAAACAGAACCAAATGGCCATGGAGGAGAAGACAGAGGGTGAGAACGACACACAGAAAGAGGTAGAAAGAACGAGAAAATAGAAAATACCAAAACAGGGACAACAAGAAGAGGAGAAGAAGAAGGAGATGGAGGGAGGAGAAGAAGAGGAGAGAGACAAACAGAAGCAAATAGAGATGGAAGAGGAAGAAAGAGAGGGAGAACAAGAGATGCAAGGAGATGGAAAGGAAGAGTATGGAGAAGAGACAGAAAAAATTGAAGAAGAAGAAGAGAGAAGAAAGAAAGAAGCATGTAGTAGTTAATGTTAAAGCAAAAGCACGGGAAGTCTTCAACAGGCGTAAACAGAGGAGGTTAGAAGTGTTGAAGGGGGAACGAGAACAGATGGAAAGAGGACAACAAATCAGGAGGGAGAAGGAGGAAAGACTGCTGGAGATGGAAAGAAAACAGGAGAGGGCAAGACGACAAGAGGAGCAGGATAAAAAACGAGAGATTGAAATTGCTAGACAGAAAGAAAGGTTCAGACTAAGAGAGGAGGAGAGGCAGAGAGAGGAGGAGAGAGAGGAGGAGAGAGAGGAGGAGAGGAACCCTGAAGAGGAGGAGGAGAATGAAGATGACAAGGAGGATCTTGTCCCAGCCGATAAAAGTATCCGAAGGAGAGCTGTGGGCTGGGTGAATAAGAGGTGGGAGAAGAGGAACCTCAGAAAGATAGAGAGAACGTATCAAGAGAGAGAAGGAGGAGGGCCATAAGATCATCCACATTGGTAAGACCTGTTTTCCCTCATAGCCTTTTGGGGGCCCTAAGCAAAATGTTGTTTAGTTTTTTGAGTGCTAACAACCCACATCACCCGGGCCGAGAGGGAGAAGAGGAAGGAGCTCCTGAAGGCTGAGGAGAAAAGGAAGAAGATGGAGGATTTTAATAAGCAGTGGAGAGCCCAGTCCCTGCTTAGAAAACAACATAAACTTAAAGAGGAGAGGGAGAGGATGAAGGAACAGTCCCTAAATGAAAAGCAGGAGAAATGGCTGGAGCAGATGAATCTGGAGGCTGATGCTCAAATCAAGAAGTGCAGCACCCAGTACATCACCCGCTGTCCAACCACACAACACAGCCATGACTACAACCACGGTCAGGAGTTGCCGGGGTGGGCCACGTGCCAACAGGTAAGCCAAGAGCCCGTTGGATCTGGAGATGGCCAGCAGGGGGGGCCAAGGAGGCCGCAGGCATGGGCAGAGAACCAGCAGGGGGGGCCAAGGAGGCCGCAGGCATGGGCAGAGAACCAGCAGGAGGGGCCAAGGAGGCAACAGGCATGGGCAGAGAACCAGCAGGAGGGGCCAAGGAGGCCGCAGGCATGGGCAGAGAACCAGCAGGAGGGGCCAAGGAGGCCGCAGGCATGGGCAGAGAACCAGCAGGGGGGGCCAAGGAGGCCGCAGGCATGGGCAGAGAACCAGCAGGAGGGGCCAAGGAGGCCGCAGGCATGGGCAGAGAACCAGCAGGAGGGGCCAAGGAGGCCGCAGGCATGGGCAGAGAACCAGCAGGAGGGGCCAAGGAGGCCGCAGGCATGGGCAGAGAACCAGCAGGAGGGGCCAAGGAGGCCGCAGGCATGGGCAGAGAACCAGCAGGAGGGGCCAAGGAGGCCGCAGGCATGGGCAGAGAACCAGCAGGAGGGGCCAAGGAGGCCGCAGGCATGGGCAGAGAACCAGCAGGGGGACCAAGGAGGCCGCAGGCATGGGCAGAGAACCAGCAGGGGGGGCAGAGAGCCAGGAGTGGGGGGCAAGGAGGCCGCAGGCATGGGCAGAGAACCAGCAGGGGGGGCAGAGAGCCAGCAGGAGGGGCCAAGGAGGCCGCAGGCATGGGCAGAGAACCAGCAGGGGGGGCAGAGAGCCAGCAGGAGGGGCCAAGGAGGCCGCAGGCATGGGCAGAGAACCAGCAGGGGGGGCAGAGAGCCAGGAGTGGGGGGCAGAGAGCCAGGAGTGGGGGGCAGAGAACCAGCAGGGGGGGTCAGAGAACCAGGAGTGGGGGGCAGAGAGCCAGCAGGGGGGGGCAGAGAGCCAGGAGTGGGGGGCAGAGAGCCAGCAGGGGGGGCAGAGAGCCAGGAGTGGGGGGCAGAGAGCCAGCAGGGGGGGGCAGAGAGCCAGGAGCTAGAGGCTCAAGAAGAGGCTGAGACAGCAGAGCCAGACTCCAAGAAAAAGACAAATCCAGGCATCTGGAAGAGAATTAAGATGGGGTAAAGAATGTTTCCAAATGTTTTACACTGTTAATATATATGTTGCCACTTTAAAAAGTGACATTATCCAAATGTGAGTGTTTAGTGTACATGCAACACACATGTATGTAGATACTTACCCGTCTCTGTGATTTCTTACAGCATTCCTAATCTGCTGTCTGCTGAGAGCTGGAACTCAACGAAGCCACAGTGCCACTGGGGTTACGTTGGTAATAAACACAAGTGCCGCCCAATAATTCCTCCTCCTGTTCAAGTCATCAGGCCTCTTTAAGCTCCTCAAGCCAGCAAGTATCCTCTTAATCAAGGCAACAAACCGTCTAAGGTCAGCAACTCTCCTCCCCAGACGAGAGTTTCTCATCTTTATCCGTTGAATTCATCTCTCCTCACCACATCACCTGTCCTAGAAAATATCCCCAAATGGACATGGTTTAAACAGAAGTCTTCCCCTCAGTCCAGTGGCTCCACAGACCAGAGTTTCTCATCTTTATTCAAGTTGAACGCAACTCTGATCATTTCCACCACCTCACCTGTCCTAGAAAATATCCCCAAATGGACATGGTTTGACATGGACCCCTCCTGTCCTAGACCTAGATGATAACTCCCAATAAATGATGACACAAGTTGAGAGGCACAGGGACAGCGATGGAGCAGCACCCCTCGGACGAAGAGCCATTTCAGGATTAAGTGTCTTGCTCTAGGGCACAATGACAGGAGATGGTCCCTGAGAGTAGAGCCTAGCAGCCCCACGGTTGCTAGTTCAGTTCCCACTGCTGGTCTTAGGAGGTGTTAAGGGGAGGTGCTGAGGAGGAGGTCTGGGAGGAGGTCTGCAGGTAGCCTGAACCGGACCGGTAGCAACTAAGTTGCTGGCTCAATCCCCGGTCAGAGCTGCTCAAGTCAGGCCAGTGATGTTTGATAATGTCATTTTTGTTTGCAAAAATCCAAAATGGCGTAGCAGTGCGGTCGTGTTTTCTGTCGTGTCCTTGTGTAAATAGCCTTTTTTTGTTGTCTGTTTTGTATATATTTCTCAATTTTACTTTTCATTCTTTAACTAAAATATACTTTCCTGCAACCCGCCTCACCCAATGTGGAAAGGATTCTATTATTTCCTTATAACTTTTATCAAGAACCTTGAGCTGAAACTAGTTTAGCTGCAACCGAATGGCTGTGGTAGCCAGCTAGCTAGCTACTTGCTATTAGCCACCGTTAGCGTTCCTCACCATTGTCCGTGGCCTGCACTACCCACCAGCCAGCTCTAGCTCTTGCCTGGAAAATTTGTCGGCCAGTCTGCACAGCCTGCTATCGACCCAGAGCATATTGGATTTTCTGCCGGAATCACTGGACCCTAACACCGGATCATTGCAACCAGCTAGCTGCAACCGAATGGCTGTTGTCGTTGGCTAATTACCATTGCCCCTTAGCAAGCACAAGTTAGCTTAGGTTTACGTGCACTGTACTCAAATCCTTCGATATCATTGTCTGTACATAATGCCCTGAATCTATTCTACAACGGCCGGAAATCTGGCCCTTTTATTCTCTATACCCAACGCCCTAGAAGACCAGTTTTTAAAGCCTTTAGCCGTATCCTTATGTAACAAAGTCAAAATGTACAGTTTCCATCAACTTCGCGCTCAAAGTTGAAGTCAAAGAACGCAACAGTTCGCGGTAGAGTAGTGGGTGAAACCATTCACTTCAGGAAAAGGGGTGATGTAAATAAAGTTCCCTTTAATTTTGTGTTACTGAATTCATAAACATATTTGCTGCCATTGTAGTAAGGTTGGTAATACGAGAGGTCTTTCGGATTTACCATTTTTTGGTACTATTTTCTTTTGAAAGAACAACTAGTGGGTTTTGAATGCTTCTCCCCTATGTGGGAAGTTGGTCTGCCTGCTCCTCAGTCTGAGAGAAATATTCTGAGAGCAGGTTCGTGTCTCTTTCCTCTGTATATAAAAAACGGTTTAAAACTGTATAACATGAAAACTGGTTCATATATCCTAAAGTCAATAGTAAATGTGGCTATGTATATATTTATTTTGCCGTTAATGTATTGACGACCTATTTCAGCAAGTTTAACCAAGTTTTTGCTGGCTAAGCTAGCCATGTTAATGATGAGCTAACTAGCACCGTTGGTCACTGTACTTCAACGTCACACGCTAGCTATTGCCAGCAGGTGATTTTCTAGAAGGTGACTTATTGAAATGAGGTGAATGTTTATTTTCTTACTACCTTAAAATGTTTTTATAAAAGGGTTGTACTTGTGCTCTGTATTTATGGATGAATATTACTTCACAATGAGGGTATGTATCACTACTGTTGCTCCTATCTAAAAGATAACTTGTGTCCTACCTAAATATGACATTTAGAAGACGCTTTTATCCAAAGCGACTTACAGTCCTGCGTGCAGACATTTTTAGGTATGGGTGGTCCCAGGGATCGAACCCACTACCCTGGCGTTACAAACGGCATGCTCTACCAATTGAGCTACAGAGGACCACTGTAGCTCAATAACCATAAAAACCGAGTCAACCTGAAGTGTGGGTGTCCGTGTGCCTTTCTTCTGGGGGGGATATGTGAAGTTGGTTACACTAATTTCCTTAAATTCTACACATTTTGCCATTGGGTTGAAAGATAATGTTGCAGTTTTAAAGCTAATTACTGGTAGTTCTGCACATTTTGCCATGGGATGGAGATAAATGTTTTCAGTTTTGAAGCTAATTTCCTGCAATTCTACACATTTTGCCATGACTAATGCCATGTTAAGATGATATCTGAATGAGAGTGACTAACAAAATCAATGGGGGCTCACTGCAGGTCAAGGCCCCTGGGCACGTGCCCTTCGTGCCTGGTCCGTAATTCGATCATGATTACTACAAGTTAGCTGGCTAGACTAACTTACCAATCTAAAATATGTTAGCTAACATGGCTAATTGAGTGACTGACTGACATACAATAAAAATACTGCTGATTTAACAACCAAGTTTAGAAATTGTACCTGGTGTCATTTACTATTCTAACTCTCAAGAGTTAGTTGAGACCCTGAAAGAGTGGCCATGGGGCCCTAAGCGATCGTATATGCCCAGGGCCGGCCCTGGGACTATATAAGGAATAGGTGCCATTTGGGACTCATGTTAAACTTTGGGTCAGGTCAATTCAGGATGGGAATTATTGCACTTTATTGACAAATTCCATGCCTTGCTCAATTGAAATGAGTATAGAATCATTGAGATCCAATTGGGGGTTCTATACTTAATTCCCTGTGTCCATTGCATATAAGTTGATACCTGATCCCCTAAGTTGAATGTGAACTCTGCTTCTTCTCCCCTCCCAGTCATCCCTGGACACATAGTGATAACAACCCACATCACCCGGGCCGAGAGAGAGAGGGAGAAGAGGAAGGAGCTCCTGAAGGATGAGGAGATAAGGAAGAAGATGGAGGATTATCATAAGCAGTGGAGAGCCCAGTCCCTGCTTAGAAAACAACAAACGTAAAGAGGAGAGGGAGAGGATGAAGGAACAGTCCCTAAATGAAAAGCAGGAGAAATGGCTGGAGCAGATGAATCTGGAGGCTGATGCTCAAATCAAGAAGTGCAGCACCCAGTACATCACCCGCTGTCCAACCAAGAGCTTAAGCCAAGAGCCCATTGGATCTGGAGAAGGCCAGCAGGAGAGGCCAAGGAGGCAACAGGCATGGGCAGAGAACCAGCAGGGGGGGCCAGAGAACCAGCAGGGGGGGGCAGAGAACCAGCAGTGGGGGGCAGAGAGCCAGCAGGGGGGGGCAGAGAGCCAGCAGGGGGGGCAGAGAGCCAGCAGGGGGGGGCAGAGAGCCAGCAGCGGGGGGCAGAGAGCCAGCAGCGGGGGGCAGAGAGCCAGCAGGGGGGGGCAGAGAGCCAGCAGTTAAAGGCTCAAGAAGAGGCTGAGACAACAGATCCAAAGTGCAAGAAAAAGAAAACTCCAGGCATCTGGAAGAGAATTAAGATGGGGTAAATAATGTTTCCAAATGTATTGATGTTTTACACTGTTAATATATATTTTGCCACTTTAAAAAGTGACATTATCCAAATGTGAGTGTTTAGTGTACATGCAACACACATGTATGTAGATACTTACCCGTCTCTGTGATTTCTTACAGCATTCCTAACCTGCTGTCTGCTGAGAGCTGCAACTCAACAAAGCCACAGTGCCACTGGGGTTACGCTGGTAATACATACAAGTGTCGCCCAATAATTCCTCCTCCTCTTCAATTCTTCATGCCTTTTTAAGCTCCTCAAGCCAGCAAGTATCCTCTTAATCAAGGCAACAAACCGTCTAAGGTCATCAACTCTCCTCCCCAGACCACAGATTCTCATCTTTATCCGTTGAATTCATCTCTCCTCACCACCTCACCTGTCCTAGAAAATATCCCCAAATGGACATGGTTTAAACATATGTCCTCCCCTCAGTCCAGTGGCTCCACAGACCAGAGTTTCTCATCTTTATTCAAGTTGAACGCAACTCTGATCATTTCCACCACCTCACCTGTCCTAGAAAATATCCCCAAATGGACATGGTTTAAACATATGTCCTCCCCTCAGTCCAGTGGCTCCACAGACCAGAGTTTCTCATCTTTATTCAAGTTGAACGCAACTCTGATCATTTCCACCACCTCACCTGTCCTAGAAAATATCCCCAAATGGACATGGTTTAAACATATGTCCTCCCCTCAGTCCAGTGGCTCCACAGACCAGAGTTTCTCATCTTTATTCAAGTTGAACGCAACTCTGATCATTTCCACCACCTCACCTGTCCTAGAAAAATCCCCAAATGGACATGGTTTGACATGGACCCCTCCTGTCCTAGACCTAGAAGATAACTCCCAATAAATTATGACAAAGTTTTAAGCTTGAATAAAATAATGAATTAAAAAAGCAATATTGTTGTTACGGTGTCGATTGTTTTGTTATGTATTAGAATTGAAACATCCAGTAGTCATGGTAGATGTTAGACTTTCAATGAGACACCTAACATTCCATCAGTTTGCTACAATGTGTGACATGTTATATTAGAGAGTCATCTATACACATCTATTTTAGACCATAGGAGAAATATCAGATTGAAATAGCTTCAACTGAGTGCCTTTTGGGGAGTTTAACTTTTATTTCACCTCATTTTAACATTCTGCCATAAAGAGCACACGTTCAACTTAATAAAAAACATGTTTTTACCCATCTGGAGTAAGAAATACATACTATAGTAATTGCCTATTAAGTGCCAAATAAAGTAACAGGGTTGACTCTAACAGGGTTGACTATTTCATTTTGAATCGACCAGAAATCCCTGTGTGACAGGGGGAATGGAATGCAAGCTTGCCAAACAAATGTAAATAGTTTAAATCATTCTAGACCTTCTGTCTATGGGTAACAGGGTTGTAATGTTATGCTTGACCCACCCAGTGGTGATTTTAGCATGTCAATGTTGGTGGGGCAAATTCCGGCATTTTTTTTTCTTCCAGATGCATGCCAGCAAAGCCACAACACAACACTAAACAATACATTGATTGCACTATAACGGTGACAAACGGTGCCCACAAACTGTTAGGGCCTACATAAAGCTGTCCCAAATGCAGAGCTTTCTTTTCAGCACCATGGAGTGAATCCTTACCACCGCTACACCTGGCTTTCAGCGGAGCCTTGTCTGACAACGAAACAGTTAATTAAACCTAATTTACTGCCTTTAAAAAAAATAGCTGATATGGCTGACTTGCTTAAACAAATGTGGTTTCTAATGACAATTGAGATGTACAAACTATGGCATAAGGGGACGACGAGCGGAAATGAGGCAATCCGTAATTTAGATGAAGACATTAATGAGCGAGCTAGGGTGGAACGTAGTCAATATAACTATTTGTTCAGCACTTTTGAAATGTACAGCAACAGAATTCAGTACATGGGCTGTTCTTACAGTATTCTCCCTGTACACCAAGTCAGAACCCTGGGATAAATAAAGAAGTCATATAAGCAGACAATGAAAGCTCTTACATCATTTGATTATACATTTCTCTAAAACAGGCTATAGTCTACATGTGCACCACCAAGTCAGAACAGTAGGCTTAGTTATGAGGGGGAAAGGGACCAAATTATTAGGGTGTAGAATATGGGCTTCTAGCAGCTTACTACAGTCCTGGTCAAAAGTTTGGAGAATGACACAAGTATTGGTCTTCACAAAGTTTGCTGCTTCAGTGTTTTTAGATATTTTTGTCAGATGTTACTATGGTATACTGAAGTATAATTACAAGCATTCCATAAGTGTCAAAGGCTTTCATTGACAATTACATTAAGTTTATGCAAAGAGTCAATATTTTCAGCGTTGACCCTTCTTTTTCAAGACCTCACAATCCGCCCTGGCATGCTCTCAATTAACTTCTGGGCCACATCCTGTTACGTGAATTATTTAACAAACTATTTCAGTGTCTCTGTGCGTCTCCCAAAAGGTTGTAAGTCTTTTGGGATTTAAATAACGGACAGAGTCCCGATCTGCATAGTCAGAGATCTTTATTCATTGAGAATTCTGCCATCACAATCTCAGAGTCCATCTTTTATACTCATACGTCATACAAAAAAAATCCCTCCCCTCTGTAGGCGGGCTGTAGTTTTCCACTCTAAAACTGCTCTCCTGACCATCAGTTCACACACACACTTTCTTATCATAGCCTACTCCCTGCATTCCTCATTTATGTCCGTTCTCACAATATTCTGCACCATGTTTTCATAACAGTTTCTCCCCTCCCTAAATTGGGAGGCCTCTTTATCTTGGTTTCTCAGTTGTCTGTAGACAGTTCTCCTTGTCCTTTGTCTGGCCTAACTCTTACTCACATTGCTGAGTCTTTACTGGTCCGACACTCTCACATTTCTAACACATTATACACAGTTTCAGGGTGTAATAATTAGTCATTAATAATCAATCTATCAATCCACCCTTTGACTAATTATTATGCACATACAAAATATATGTTGTTATAGAAATGAATCACACTCATTGAAGTATATAAGTTGGTTTGCATATAAAAACATTAACAATTGTCTCATTCAATACAGGTTCATCAAGGTTACCCCATGATTAAAGTGTAACGTTACTTTTTAGCAATGGTAACTAGTACATCATACTTAAAACGAGACTTTAATACACAAAAGATCATTACAATAACTTTTAAACTAGAGATTTATAGTTCTAGGAAAACATCCAGTCTCAAACTATCTGGATCGTCGTCGTCCTCCACCAAGCCTGGTAGGTCATATCCTTCATTCCTTAGGTCGGAGTCCGGGATTGGGCCGTATCTCACCATCTGTTGGGAAACCCTTTTCTCCATCGCCTTGCTCACCAACCCTTGGACACAGGGAATAAGACAACATCCACAAAGAACAAGTATACCCATAGAAGCTATAACTGCACCCAGAATAGTTACAACAATAGTTTTCCATTTACCAAATATGTTATCAAACCAACCGTTTAGGGAGCTATCAATACCAGAGTTCTCAGCCAGTTCGTTCGCCAGTGTGGTGAGTCCCTGAAGCGCTTTGGTCACGGACCCGTCCGGTGCTGTATTGTTGGGGATGAAAGTACAGCACATAGATCCAAACAGAACACAAACTCTGCCCCGCTCAGCCAAAAGCATATCTAAAGCTATTCTATTCTGCCATGCCATTAAGCTAGTTGCCGCTGTCTGCTCAGCCAATCCCTTTATTGCATCACGAGTGTGGTTTATAAATCTTTGCTGGTTATAGTAAATATAATTTATCCAATCTACATTTTTATTAATTGTTGACCACCAGAAAATACTTGATTCAAACCCAGCTGCGATCTGATTCCTAGCTTTGAATTCTTCTGGAACCCCTCGAGGTACTCCTATCCCATCAATATATATCCTTTCATCAAAGGATCCCGGGAGGAGGTCCCACTTTCTACGTGACAACTCACCAGTCTCTGACACGTTTGATTGTTTGCGTATGTAGGTGAGTTCACAATCTGTTATCACCACACAACCACCAGATGTCAGCACGGGCCTGGTTTTGGTTCCTAAAATCCTCTGGCTGCAACGAAGAGGAGAGATTAGTCATGGTCTCTTTAGTTGTGACATTCTCTGTGTGGGAGCAGGAGCTAAGATGCCCTACCCTGTATCCTATCTTATTTGTCCTAGAAAAACAATAATAAGAATCCCCTGAGACTTCAAATGGAGGCAACCTAGGTCGGGGTGACTTTGTTATCGGGGATACAGATAGTGCAAGTTACTACAAGACTCCTTCACCACATTACCAGGTGGCTTGAACAATTTAATCATGGAGGATAAACCTGACGGAGAGTTAAAGCCTGTCAAGGGGAACGGAGTAGTTGTTAACCTTGGTTTGGCTGTCCCACAGGCATAACAGTCCTCTTTAGACATAGTTCTTGCCGTATACTGAATCCATTCCAACCACAGGTTAGGATCCCTATACCCCGTCTCCACCTGTACTACTTCCTTCAGGTCTATAGGGTGCACTATCTTCACCACAGCCCCGGTCTCACTACCTCCCTCAGAGAGGTTTACTCTATAGGGTGCCCCAGTTGAAGAGGATATCTCACTTGTCAGGTCTGTAACCTGTTTTAGTGTAATTCGGACTTTCAGACAGTACCTACCCTTATATGGGTTGCACTGCCATTTCTGGTAATTCCCTACTTTCACAATACTACACCTGTCCTTAAACTGTGTATGGAGATTGACATATCCCCCCCCCCCGTCACCAACAGGACCTGATATGGACCTTCCCAATGGGGCTGCTTCCAGTTTTTCTTCTTTAAGGATTGGATCCACACCCAGTCTCCAGGTTATATAGAGTGGGTCACCTTCTCCTTTAGTTCACCTGTGGGGCAGCTCAGCTCAGCTGGTAGAGCACGGCGCTTGTAACGCCAAGGTAGTGGGTTCGATCCCCGGGACCACCCATACACAAAAAAAAAAAAAAAATGTATGCACGCATGACTGTAAGTCGCTTTGGATAAAAGCGTCTGCTAAATGGCATATTATATTATTATATTATATTATTATTATATTATTATTATTATATTATATTATATTATATTATATTATTATTATTATTATAATATTATAAAACCTCTGACATACAGGTGTGGTTAATAAACTACCTTCTCACGTGTTCTGCTAGGGTGCTCTCTAGGTCTATGTCTGCCTGTCTGGTACTGCCAACTGTGGAATTCTGTAAGGTCTTCCAAACACTTTCTCAAAGGGGGATAACCCATCTTTATCTGGGGTTACTCTAAATTTCTTCCCTTCACTCCGTGATAACTCTATAAAATCAATTTCCAATTGCTGGAAAGGGTACTTAGCCGGAGGATACTCACCCTGAGGTGCCCTTTGTCTGCCCTGGTGATTATTTTGAGCACAGATAACACATCTTTTTTTATAATTAGTAATCACATATGCAACAAAGTGTTGTCTAATCTGCTCTACCATCCATCCCTCCTTTTGACACATGTCACTGCCCATGTGTCAATATTACCACCTACCTAAACAATCACTTAGGTAATATTAGTAATTTATCATCCAATTGCCATCCCTTATTTATTTTTGAGACTGTCCCTTGCTTCTTTATTGCTCCTATCTTCCTGATCTCATTACTAAATAAATGATCTAGGTAATAGCTGTTTCGCATTAGATTGTGCCTTCCTCTGATTACTGCAGCTCATTAATTTAGTTTCAAATACCTACTTGTTTATTAAAGCATACTAAAAATTAAATTTAAATGACAACATTTGATAATACCTCAATTTACTTCTATCCCGTAAAAGTAATCCAAGATTAGTACAATTGACTAGCAACAGGTATCCCTCATTCAGGGAAAGCTCTCTCTCTCTTCTGTTATTTTATGGTTCAAATCATATATATTATTACCAAATTATAATCTTCTTCACACTATTCACAGTATTATAAATTACCCTCAACTTGGTAAAATAAACTATCTTAAAGTCCTCCTCTCATGCCTTTAGAATTTACCAGTGTGGATTATTAATTAACACCAGAAAGTTAAAACAGAGTTCAGAGGCAATTGAAATTATTCAACGAACTGTTCCATCCCATAGTATGACCAAACATTACCATTATTCTAAATATTTCATAAATGTTATTTATCCCAAGTGTTCATTAAGTCCTCATGACATTCATTTTCATAAGAAATCATATATACCCCAAACTCAGCCAAAACCGAAAAACTCCATAAAATTCACTGTGCGTGCTCCTCCAAGACCTATCACCCTTGACCTGCTGAAAACCCCCCAAAATTGGAACAACAAGGCTTTATAAACATCATACTAGGTGTGTTTTTTTATTTATTTGAAAACCCCAATTAAAAAACAACAAACCAAAATAGCCAGGTCATGAGGACTCCTGATTTCTCTCTTCCCCTTCTGCCTACAGTTTCTGAACTGGTGCCCTTTCCTTGCACAGTAACTACACGGTTCCTCACATTCTCTAGCAAAATGTCCCGTTTTGTCACAATTGTAACACTTCCACTCACTCCTGTCTCCACTATTACCATTTCCTTCTTGTCTGTCTTTGCTACCGTAACCTCTCTTCTCTCCTAGGTATTGACTAATAGTCTCACTGTCTCCCTGTTTACACTCGTGGACTTTGGAGAAGTCGGCATGTCTGTGACAATATTCTCTCAGATTATCACAGAGTTGTGCCAATTTATCTCCATAAGCCCCTTCTTCTGCCCACTCTAGAACCCCTGTATTCAGCTTAAAAGCTGGCGGTCAGCCCTTCCATATCTCTTCTGAACTGGTGTACCCCCGTCTTAGGGTGGGGTATCCCTTCCACTGCTCTCACTGCATCTCTCTGCTTTGTTTACTAAATCCTGGCATTAGTAAATTCTATCCACACACCACCAAAAATGAATAACATATTTGCATACACATAACTAGAAAGCATTAATTTAATGCCATTCTTGCTTAAACAATGCAATTCAACCTTTCTCAAATCTAATTACCTATGTTATCAACTAAAATGATATCCACCTCTTATGAAACTCCCAATCTGTCATTGTTTAGAATACAGCAGATATAGGTAACTGTCCTTTCTAAGTAGGCTACAAATAACACCAAACACATGCCGTAGTTGACCAGTATATATTGAATTTATCTCCATAGTATTAATATCCAATGTAGTGATTGACGTTCCTTAATGGAAACCCTAAATTGGCTTTGAACAATATATTAATTATGTCTCACCCATCATCAAATATACTCCCAGCAGAACTGAAAAACAAAAACAAAACTGACTGTGATTTCCAGGACACTGCCCCTTTGTTTCTGGCCTCAAGAATTGGCACTCCCTCAAGGTCCCTCCCAATCTGCTCTTGGTAAACTGCAAACCTTTTATTGCTTCTGGTTTCATAGGGTATTGCTTCTGATATGGCCTATGATTAGATTTGGGTATCACCTGTACTGGAATTACCCCTTTTATTAATCCTACGTCTGCTGGACCCTGGGACCACAAATGCTCAGCTGGTAGAGCACGGCGCTTGTAACGCTAAGGTAGTGGGTTCGATCCCCGGGACCACCCATACACAAAAAAAAAATAATAAAAAATGTATGCACGCATGACTGTAAGTCGCTTTGGATAAAAGCGTCTGCTAAATGGCATATTATTATTATTATTTATATTAAGTCTGACTCCTGTTGTTCTGTCAACAGGTATTCCTCTCCTCAGTATCTGCTATTCTCATCTAAATGTACTCCGGGAACTGAATTGGCTCTCCAATTCAATTTCCGACGATACCTATCTGTGGATGGGCTGTGTTGATCTCCACTCACAATATTGACCCAATCAGTGATCCTCTTACCCTTGGATACCCACTGGCCCATGTCTTTCCAGTCCTCTGCTGGCTCCTTTGCTAGGGATCTAGGGGTCTTTCCCTGAACTTTGGGGCCCTAGTTCCACCTCCACTGCTGCGTGGGTGTTGTCATAGTGAAACCATTTCAAGGCTATAGTCCTTTCTGTGGTTTTAAATAATGCTTCCTCATATATTGCATCTGGACCTGGGTGTTGGTTATACCAGAGAGTACAGTGTAGGTCATCGGGGGACATTTTAGTGGGGCCTGGTACTACATCATCAGCAAGTTCCATCAAGGTTCGGGGAATATCAGTTATTACCTCCCTTAACAAATCTAGCCTATACCAATAACATGGCTCCCCTTCCCCACAGACCACCATATTGTCTCTGACTATGTGTACTTTCATTCCCCTCTCAGTGGAAATGACGGCCACATTCAATTTAGTCATTACATCACGTCCTAGTAAATTTACCGGACACAGCTTAGATATCAGGATGGGTATGGTTGCCTCTCCTCCTGATTGGTCATGTTTTAGGGTTATTGGAGCTGATAACCTTTCAATAAATTGATGACCAGAGGCAGATCACACTATGATTTTCTCCCCATCAAACCTGACTCCATCTGGCTTGTCTGTTGCACAGATTGCTGTCCTGCAGGCTCCCGTATCACAAAGGAATTTAATTTTCTTACCCATTACTGTCAATGTCAAATAAGGTTTCTGTTCCTGTTGAAGTGCTAAGTCAATAGTAGCCAATTCAAACACCTCACAATTTGGATCAAATGGTTCCTTAGTCTTCCCCTCACTAGAGTCTACTATTTCTCCCTCAAGGACTAGTCACGCCTTATCTTCCTCTTCCTCACGCTCAAAGCTGGGGGATGGACTTCTCTCTCTCTCTCTCTTCTCTCTTTTCTCTCCCCGGTTTCCCTTCTTGCCCTCTCCTTTATGTTTGCAGCGGGAAAAGTTATGGCCTATCTTGCCACAGTATTTACACGGGGCCTCACATTCTTTGGCGAAGTGCCCTCCCTTGTTACAGTTAAAGCCCCTATTCTCCCCCCGTGGCCTTCACTCTTTCCTGCCTTATCTCCTCTCTCTCCTAGGTTTCTAGTTCTACCCGCCATCTCTCCCAGAGTGGCAATTAGTTACTCTGCATCTTCCTCTTCTTTCTTGGCTCTGTCCTGTCTGTTATTCTGCTCATGATGGATTGCATGTCTCTCTGAGGCTATTCCACAATTCAGTTATTTTCCCAACATACTCTCTGTGATCGGCCCATGGCAAAAGTGTCCTCTGGGCATCCCCTGAAACCCACTGCCCTCTAACGGCAGCCCAAACCTTACTATTCCTGTTTTGGGGTGGGTCATTCCTTCTACCGCTCTGGCCACGTCCTCTGTGTTCATGGCCTGTCTGCTAAATGGCATATTATTATTATTACTGTATACATCTAAGGTTGCTGGGGCCCCTTCATTCCCTGCCAATAGATTAGGTAAGGCTATCAGTTGGGTACTGGCCCCCTCCTACTCTCTCATCTCTCTCACTGCTTCTTTCTCCTTTACACACCTTATGTATCTGTTTAAGCATGGATTCGAGTTTAACTGCGTCCAGACGTCCCTCAAAACCATACCTCTCCCTCCACCTGGTTACATAATGGAGATTTCTTCTATCCCTGGATTCCATTTTAATTACATCAAGTATTTCTCGTCCCCAGTAAATTCTGGGACCTCTTGTACACACAAAAAAAAAATGTATGCACGCATGACTGTAAGTCGCTTTGGATTAAAGCGTCTGCTAAATGGCATATTATTATATTATATTATATTATAATATAATATTATATTATATTATATATTATATTATATTGTGAGGATTTGCCCCCCATGGTTGGTACTGTTAAAAATCCCTTAGCCACATATAACAAGTCAATTTAACAAGTAATTCAAAACAGCTTCACACAACAACACCTTGAATCACCCCTTCCTGTATATGTAATCTTGACTAGTCCCCCAGAATTATCTCATACTTTACAGAGGGATTTATCCCCACAATGTAATCTTGATAATTCCTGAAAGTCTCATTCAACAGTAATGGGTTCTCCCTCCTCTATACAACCACCTGGAATTATTCATAGATGTGACTTTTGAGCAAACATTAGGTCTCACACGTATACAACCTTACATGATTATTGGTGTTATATCGGTAACCTGGAGTTTATAAGGCTCCAGAACGGATAGAGTTACAGCAAAATCTACAGTTGTTTGTGACTTTTGACTTTACTAATATTCTATTTCTCACACATGCTATTTTAATTCCTTCTGGTGTAGTTTTTGTATTTGTTTAACCAGGATTATTTGTTGACTGTTCTATAATCTCTTACAGGTTACATCCCATAGGTGTACTTTTAATAGTTCCTTCTATTTCAACACCGGGTAGTTTCTTTTGGTAATGGCCTTTTACCGTGAATCGTTACGGACCCACCAACAGGTTGACTAGTCCCCCAGAATTATCTCCTACTCTACGGAGGAATCTATCCTCACAATGTAATCTTGATAATTCCTGACAGTCCCCTACATTTCACTTAAAATGGCTACGCATTGATCAATTTGCTACTTTTCAATATTTTAGCAAGTTCTCAAATCAATTTCACCAAGTAATGAATAAAGACTACTGACCTTATCCTTGCAGCCGAGATTCAATGTAGGTTTGGATTCCGTCACCGTCTCTGTCATTAATCAGGTGTCCTCTGGCCTGTTTTAACCCTTAATGTCAAAGAGCAGGACTTTCTATTTACGAATGTATCATTCGCCCGTCGACGGTTTTCAGAGTTACCTGGAATGACAGAAACAGGGTATTGGAGTCCGGCTCAGAAGGACCAAGCTGTTACGTGAATTATTTAACAAACTATTTCAGTGTCTCTGTGCGTCTCCCAAAAGGTTGTAAGTCTTTTGGGATTTAAGTAACGGCCAGAGTCCCGGTCTGCATAGTCAGAGATATTTATTCATTGAGAATTCTGCCATCACAATTTCAGAGTCCATCTTTTATACTCATACGTCATACAAAGGTGGTTTTCAAATGCTAACCTTTTAAACAGTGGCTAGGTAAACCAAACCAAAACATGGGTTGCTGTCATACCTGGTCCATAAACTGCTTATGGGTAAGAAAACCAATATGTACTTCTGTGATTTGGGTGACATTATTCCATTAACAATGGCGGGGGGTAACAACACCCTCTAGTGGTCAGAACCTGGTAATATCAGGATGTAGGACGGGACAAACCCAGTATCTTCAACGACTTATTTCTCTGAACAGGGAAGAAAACATCACCAAATTAACTGAGAATTCAATAGGATGAAGAAACAATACTTAGAGCCAAAGCTCCATACTACTTGTCAGACATAGAGAACTGATACTATATATAATGGTTGTTTAGGGTGGGATTGGTGTGGGGTGTGGGGGGGTCTGTGGGTGGCTTTTGACCACTTCTTTGGATTACTACATAATAGTGGCAGCTGGTGCCTTCTGAAACATTATTTTTGCGTGGTAACTTTTCAAGAAGCGGACTTGTACTGGGCAATTCCACAGTAACAGATTTACACTTTGACTCAGTTATTTCACTTTAAAACGTATGCCAAATAATAACCATTGGTTTCCAAGTTTAACAAACCATACAACTCTATGCACAAGGACTACTTTTAACCATTTCCTCTGAAAAATGTGCAAAAACTAATTTAGTGATAGAACTGTGCAGATGCAAACTTTGGTAATGGAATTATTGTAAAATCTCCCTCCGTTTTTAATGTGACCACGTTTAAATATCTTCTCCGAATTAAGATTCAAAGATGTCTGCAGAAAAAATGGGGTGTCAGCTATGACATGGCACCTTGAGTTCGAAAAAATCTATTTTATTTATTGAACTACAGTAAGTAAAGTGGATTTACACCCGGTAACGGAATTACGGTAAGAGGAATTACATCATGGGTCCTTGATATGTACTACACAGAAATGCATAAATATGGATATGAATGGCATTCACCTCATGTTTCACATGTTTGGACATTATTATTATTATTATTATTATTATCACAGCGCAGCACAGTAGAGCACAGTAGAGCACAGTAGAGTAGAGCACAGTAGAGCACAGTAGAGTACAGCACAGTGCAGTAGAGTAGAGCATAGTGCAGTACAATCAGAGATAGATAGAGGACTCATCTTTGTATCTGTGTCATTATAGCGTCTGTGACGGCATAGCCTCAATGGTGCTGCCTATCTCCATTTTGAAGTAGTCTATTTTCTTCTTCACGATTGGCTGATCCCTCCTGATGACCTGGTTGGACATGACTATAAAGGGTGACCAGGAGGGATCAGCCAATGAAGTTGGAAGTCCCACTCATTTGACTACATTCAAATGGTAACAGCCCTCAATGGCGCTGCCCATGCTAATAAGGCCTTTTGGCCACTAGAGGCCTCTATCATTTTCTATGAGTACAATACAGCTGAGCAGAGCAGAGTAGAGTTCACTACAGTGCAGTACAGAAGAGTACAGTAGCGTTTAGTACAGTAGAGTATAGTTCAGTACAATATACTCTACTGTACTATACTCTACTTTTCTATACTGTAGTGTACTGTCCTTTACTGTGCTCTACTCACTGTACTCTACAGGCTGTTAGATTTGGTCCAGTCCGGTCTGTCTGTGGGCGTTAACATCAAGACCAGGTTGGACTGACCAAATTTCAACTACTTTTCAATGTCCATGGTCATCCGGTGTCGGTCGGTGCTCAGTAGGTGAGGATGCTGGTTACAGTAAATGGAAAGAGGGGACTCATGGGTAGGTGTCTGTAAGAGCTGGGAGAGGTGACATTAACTGGAGTGAGTGAGTGCGTGAGTGAGTGAGTGAGTGAGTGAGTGAGTGAGTGAGTGAGTGAGTGAGTGAGTGAGTGAGTGAGTGAGTGAGTGAGTGAGTGAGTGAGTGAGTGAGTGAGTGAGTGAGTGAGTGAGTGAGAGATTGTCCAGTCTCAGACTGTTTTAACACTCTTGGTTTGACTAAAAGACAAGAGAAAGAAACCAGTTTTGAGCTGAACAGTATGCCAGTTGAAGGGAGGACAGTCCCCGGAGACCCAACTGTGGTTCGTGACTATTATGATTTCCCTTTGGAGGCAATTCAGTCGCAGTCATTCGGTTCAAGATTTTTTGTAACTCCACTACCAACTTGGTAACGAAATTACGAGTTTTAATCACTTAATAATTCACAAACAAAATGATATCAGAAAAATCACTATAACTAATTGTTAGCTGACTTGTTACTTCTGTGGACTTTCATTATCCTCCCTCCTCACAGAGGAAATTAAAATACCTTAAAGTTATGTGGGTGTTTGGTAACGTAATCACAAGGCACAAGGCAATATTTCTTAAACTTACAGAAGGGTAAGGCTTTCTCCAAAACCAGATATAACTGTTGATATTGGTAGGCAGGGGTCTTTATGTAAACATTATTCTGGTTTTATGCATTTCTGATATTGTACCTTTTAAGACTTTTTCTGGTAGATGTTTTCGAAGATCCCTTTTCCATCTGTTTATCCAGAAATCAAAGCCTTCACTGGTTGAAAAATGTATCTATGCGTTCATTTCCCAAAAATATAGACTCTTAGCTTTCATTTGACACCCATTTTCACATGCTCATATGAACATCACGTTGGTGCTAATGGGTCCTTTTACATGTAAATGCCCTACTGTAACTAGAGATGCTATCCTTCCCCAACTGGTAATAGAGTGATCTGGCTGGTTGCTGCTGGCCCCTCCAGCTTCAGGCTGAATCACATCCATGATGAGAGGAGGTTTACTGGACACAGGGAGAACCTATAGGCTGGAGGCTCACAAATAGATACATGTCATGGGGTGACAATATGTTGCACACGTGTGAATGGAACTACATGATTGTTACGCTGCATCCCAAACACACAGAGACGCATACAAAGCTCTCCCTCACCCTCCATTTGGCAAATCTGACCAGAACTCTATCCTCCTGATTCCTGCTTATAAGCAAAAACTAAAGCAGGAAGCACCAGTGACTCGGCTAATAAAAAAAGTGGTCAGATGACGCAGATGCTAAGCTACAGGACTGTTTTGCTAGCACAGACTGGAACATGTTCCGGGATTCTTCAGATAGCATTGAGTTGAGGAGTTGATAAAGAAATGTGTGAGTAAGATATGACTAAAATGTCACACCCTCAGTTAAACTAATAATGTATGACTAATTAGTAGACTAGAGAGTTAATCAAATGTGTTTATAGCAGACCACCATAGTCCCTGTGCCCAAGGACACTAAGATAACCTGCCTAAATGACTACCGACCCGTAGCACTGACATCTGTAGCCATGGCTCACATCAACACCATTATCCCAGAAACCCTAGACCCACTCTAATTTGCATACCGCCCCAACAGATCCACAGATGATGCAATCTCTATTGCACTCCACACTGCCCTTTCCCACCTGGACAAGAGGAACACCTACGTGAGAATGCTATTCATTGACTACAGCTCAGCGTTCATTTTTACATTTAACATCACTTATCCAGAGCGACTTACATTATTATTATTTTTTCATACCCCCTGTGGGAATCGAACCCACAACCCTGGCGTTGCAAACGCCATGCTCTATCAACTGAGCTACATCCCTGCCGGCCATTCCCTCCCCTACCCTGGTGCCCTCAAAGCTCATCACTAAGCTAAGGATCCTGGGACTAAACACCTCCCTCTGCAACTGGATCCTGGACTTCCTGACGGGCCGCCCCCAGGTGGTAAGGGTAGGTAACAACACATCTGCCACGCTGATCCTCAACACGGGGGCCCCTCAGGGGTGCGTGCTCAGTCCCCTCCTGTACTCCCTGTTCACCCATGACTGCATGGCCAGGCACGACTCCAACACCATCATTAAGTTTGCCGACGACACAACAGTGGTAGGCCTGATCACTGACAATGATGAGACAGCCTATAGGGAGGAGGTCAGAGACCTGGCCTTGTAGTGCCAGGATAACAACCACTCCCTCAACGTGACCAAGACAAAGGAGATGATTGTGGACTACAGGAAAAAAAAGAGGACTGAGCACACCCCCACTCTCATCGACGGGGCTGTAGTGGAACAGGTTGAGAGCTTCAAGTTCCTCGGTGTCAACATCACCAACAAACTATCATGGTCAAACACATCAAAACAGTCGTGAAGAGGGCACGACAAAGCCTATTCCCCCCCCAGGAGACTGAAAAGATTAGGCATGGGTCATCAGATCCTCAAAAAGTTCTACATCTGCACCATCGAGAGCGTCCTGACTGGTTGCATCACCGCCTGGTATGGCAACTGCTCGGCCTCCGACCGCAAGGCACTACAGAGGGTAGTGCGTACGGCCCAGTACATAACTGGGGCCAAGCTTCCTGCCTCCAGGACCTCTATTCCAGGCGGTGTCAGAGGAAGGCCCTCAAAATTGTCAAAGACTCCAGCCACCCTAGTCATAGACTGTTCTCTCTGCTACCGCACGGCAAGCGGTACCGGAGCGCCAAGTCTAGGTCCAAAAGACTTCTCAACAGCTTCTACCACCAAGCCATAAGACTCCTGAACAGCTAATCATGGCTACCTAGACTATTTGCACTGCCCCCCACCCACCCCCACCCCATCTTTTTACGCTGCTGCTACTCTGTTAATTATTGATGAATAGTCACTTTAACTCTACCCACATGTACATATTACCTCAACTAGCCGGTGCCCCCGCACATTGACTCTGCAACGGTACCCCCTATATAGCCTCCCTACTGTTATTTTATTTTACTGCTTCTCTTTTTTCTCAACACTTTTTTGTTGTTTTTGTTTTATTTAACTTTTTTATTAAACAATAAATGCATTAGTTAGTTGACCAGTGGCACAAAGTGGGCTCAATCTAGGTCAACTATGTGGAGTGTCTTCAGGGACAGTACAGTACAGACTGAGAACAACAGTGGAGTTTACTCAACTCATTCAAACTATCATGACTATTGCTTAGAGAGAAGATCTGCACAAGCGCATCATAAAGTGGAAGATATTGCAAGAGAGGACAATATGGTGGAAGGTAGCCAAAGTGGAATCAAAAGTCATAGGCCTAATCATCAATCAGATGTGAAATATAAAACCAAAATCTACACATAAAGGCAAAATGTCATCTACATGTGTTATAGAATAGCTCCCTTCTCACATTCCAGGTCATGCTTGGACTGGAACGTGCCAACTCAACGGTCTATGCGCAGCTACCCAATAGCCTACAGACAGACTTTCCTGAGTGCCATGTCATTAATGTGACAGATATGTACGGTATAATAAGAACAGGGAAGAGGAATAGAACCAACCTCTGACGCACAGCAGAGACATCGCTGCTGAGATTTTACCATGGAGCAAGAGTCCCCCTAGAATTTAAAAACAGTCGTTCCGTTTCAATGAATGTACTCCCCAAACGCTTGTCGCGTCGCAAACTATCCTTTCAGCGGATGGATGATGCGCCGCTGCCATTCACTTCGATGAGGAGTTGGACGAACGCTCCTCCAGCTCACGATATGCAACGATGGCGCACGACAATCAACAGGCAACCATCAGGAGGTTACGAATGACTGTCACAGGGACAAACCAATAACAGTTTATAATTCATTGGAATAGGCGGGTCTTGAGGTAACGGTGGCCAATTGAAAACAGACTAAATGGATTCTGGTGCCCCGGGGAACATCAAAAAAATAAATATTTTAATATATAAATGTATATATATATATATATATATATATATATATATATATATATATATATATATATATATATATATATATATATATATATATATATACACACATTTTCTTTTGTGGTACTTTTACCCCTTTTTCCCCCCAATTTCGTGATATCCAACTGGTAGTTCCAGTCCTGTCCCATCGCTGCTATTCCAGGTGTAGTCCAGCAGTTGGTGATGGTGACGCACGGAACAGTTCGCACTGGACAGGTGCACTAGAGATTGTATGTTTGTTTGTACTGTTATGGCTGTTATGTTATTATTTTGTGTACTCACTACACACCCACATATGTATTTGTGTGGGAAATGTTTGTACGTTGTGGTTGCTGTTTTGTATTTCATTGAACGTTAGGTCCATACAAAGAGAAATCACAGAACATAGGCTACCAGATAACCTTAGGCAAAAATAGACGACATAAAAGTAAAGTGAAAATAGTTCATAATGTCTTTATCAATTATGAGTAGCTAAACAATATCGACTTTTGGACACATGCGCAGGAGAACCCCTAGCTGTCAATCAAGCAGGCGCGGATAACCATTATGACGCTCAAGTGTTTCAAATGACGCAACAATACAGCTCCAGGCCAGGTAAAGTTTCTTCCTGTCAAAGATATTACTCAGTTCCACACTAAAACTGCGATTTGACAAGAGTGATTTGAGGTGAGTCAAATATTTAGCAAAGTTTACAATACATTAACCATCCGCTAGCCTACTTCACTTAAATCAAAACTAGATGTTAAACCGACATCTGTGCCCAATGGGATATCACAGTTCAATGTCAAACAGATTGATGCAACACTACTCTTTACATTGGATTGAAAAAGGTTCATATTCTTACTGATTGAATGGCAATCTCAGTCTTTTAAGAGGCCATCTGCAATTGCTACATCTATTTTGAACTTTATAATTAATGATATGTACCCATTGACTCTCCTAAATGTCTCATGAGCTTAGTTCAACTATCTAACCCCATCAGAACCCAAAATATGAGTTTGTTTGACTCCAATGTTTGGAAACAATGTAATTGTAAACAAACCCTGTATAGCTTAAACAATATGGTTAAAACGATCATTTTGATCTCATGGATGGTTAGTCCTTGCACAAATAGCTACGTCTATGAATTACTCCAGCCCCCATCCCCAAGCTGTTTATCCAAAAAGGTGACGGTGTGGCAGCTTTGTGGTTTGAACTACTGCTTGCTCCTTTAACATGTTGAGCTATGATCTCCATTCACTTTGTGTTCTTTTGTGACAGAGAAAGTAGAGAAAACGAGATGATTTGTGACGAGATGGTTGAAAAATTACAGTCTGAGACAGACAATCTCAGAGCCCTTTTAAAGGATGAAAGGAGCAGAAGAAGAGTAGAAAGGGGTGTAATGAAAGAGTGGAAGGCTGAGATCCTGAGACTGAGGGAGGCAGAGAGACTGAGGGAGGCAGAGAGACTGAGGGAGGCAGAGATACAGAGGGAGGCAGAGAGACAGAGACAGAGGGAGGCAGAGATACAGAGACCGAGGGAAGCAGAGAGACAGAGGGAGGCAGAGAGACAGAGGGAGGCAGAGAGACAGAGACAGAGGGAGGCAGAGAGACAGAGACAGAGGGAGGCAGAGAGACAGAGGGAGGCAGAGAGACAGAGGGAGGCAGAGAGACAGAGACAGAGGGAGGCAGAGAGACAGAGACAGAGGGAGGCAGAGAGACAGAGGGAGGCAGAGAGACAGAGGGAGGCAGAGAGACAGAGGGAGGCAGAGAGACAGAGGGAGGCAGAGAGACAGGGGGAGGCAGAGAGACAGAGGGAGGCAGAGAGCCAGAGACAAATGGAGATCAACAGACTCAAACAACTGGTGGATCTGCTGATAACGCAACTACAACTGGCCCAGGTAAGATATGACATTGTTATTATTAAAAGGCAGTGTATATTTACCCGGCTGAAAATGAATGGCGGTGGATAGCGGTATGCTAACCCAATGTTAACTTTTATGCCTTTCTCTCACCTTAACCCTTACCTTACCTTAACCTCACTGAAACTATACCTAACCTTAACCCAACCCTAGGTCCTGAACCTAACCATTACCCTAACCTTAACCTTAACCCAACCCTAGGTCCTGAACCTAACCATTACCCTAACCTTAACCTTAGCCCAACCCTAGGTCCTGAACCTAACCATTACCCTAACCTTAACCTTAACCCAACCCTAGGTCCTGAACCTAACCATTACCCTAACCCTAACCTTAACCTTAACCCAACCCTAGGTCCTGAACCTAACCATTACCCTAACCTTAACCTTAACCCAACCCTAGGTCCTGAACCTACCCTAACCTCCATTTATCTCAACCTCTATGCCTTTCTTCTGCCTGTCAAATATCCACTTCCTTATTAATATCATTACTGTTGTTGTTGTTGATGATAACTGTATGTGTGCAGGTTGTAAATAATTACATCAGTGAAACATCATTTGTAGGAGTAATTTCTACAAGCATAAACATCAAAGGCAACATTGTTGTAACATCACACAAATTGTAACGGGTATTTCTCAAACCCCTAACTGAATGGGAAAACTAGTTGTGTGTTTGTATTTGTACAGATTTTGGACATAATTGATTCCATAAAATGTCTCATGATTTTTTCAAACCATGTCAATACATTCATTGAGAATGAATTGACCAGATTAATTGGTCAAAATGACCCTGCTATCGATGTTGTCCAGTGTTTGATTCAATTACCTAGCTCTAGGTTGTATTTCTATGTATCATTCACTGCAAGTCCTTTGAAAGTATGTCTTGGTCATAAATGAGCACTAATTGAACCTTTTAAAAATGAAGCAAGAGATAGCGATATTGAGGCTATGGCAGAAAGTCATGGAGGATCAGCGACCAAGACTGGCCTGGAACAACAAACCTATTGAGACGGAAAGACAGAGTGAAAGACAGAGGGAAAGGGAGAGAAAAGCAGAATTGGAGAGACAAGAAATGAAGGAGAAAGTGAAACAGGCAGAGGAAACAATAAAAGCGTTAGAACGAGAGATTGAGAGATTGAAAGAGATTGAACAGGAAATAGCATTTGAAAGAAAAAGAGACATGCGTATTGCAGAGAATGAGGAAGTCAAACAGGTTAACAAAAAGGTAAAAGAGTTAGAGAGAGAGATTGAGAGATTGAAAGAAGACATGACAACAAAAGAGATTCAATACAAAATAAAATTTCAAAGAGCGAAAGAAGCGTTTAGAAGACAGAATGAAAGAGTGAAACAGGTTAACAAAAATGTACTAGTGTTAGACAGAGAGCTTGCGAGAATGAAAGAAGAGATTAGATTGAAAGATGAGACTGGACCAGAGAGAAAATTTGATAGAGACAGAGAGAGAGATGGAGAGAGAGATGGAGAGAGATATGGAGAGAGAGAGATGGAGATGGAGGGAGAGATAGAGAGAGAGACAGCCCTCATCAATGACAACAAGACGTCTGAACTGGAGGAAATCTTCAAGGATATCAAGGAACAGATGACAGAATTAGAAAGTATGGAAACAGACGAGTATACATGGAAACAGAACCAAATGGCCATGGAGGAGAAGACAGAGGGTGAGAACGACACACAGAAAGAGGTAGAAAGAACGAGAAAAGAGAAAATACCAAAACAGGGACAACAAGAAGAGGAGAAGAAGAAGGAGATGGAGGGAGGAGAAGAAGAGGAGAGACACAAACAGAAGCAAATAGAGATGGAAGAGGAAGAAAGAGAGAGGGAGAACAAGAGATGCAAGGAGATAGAAAGGAAGAGTATGGAGAAGAGACAGAAAAAAATAGAAGAAGAAGAGAGACAGAGAGAGATTGAAAGAAAGAGAATGGAGAAGAGACAGAAAAAAATAGAAGAAGAAGAGAGACAGAGAGAGATTGAAAGAAAGCATGAAGAAGAAAGATGTAAACAGCAAATAGAGATGGAAGAGGAAGAAAGAGAGAGGGAGAACAAAAGATGCAAGGAGATAGAAAGGAAGAGTATGGAGAAGAGACAGAAAAAAATAGAAGAAGAAGAGAGACAGAGAGAGATTGAAAGAAAGAGAATGGAGAAGAGACAGAAAAAAATAGAAGAAGAAGAGAGACAGAGAGAGATTGAAAGAAAGCATGAAGAAGAAAGATTTAAACAGCAAATAGAGATGGAAGAGGAAGAAAGGGGGAGGGAGAACAAAAGATGCAAGGAGATAGAAAGGAAGAGTATGGAGAAGAGACAGAAAAAAATAGAAAAAGAAGAAGAGAGACAAAGAGAGATTGAAAGAAAGCATGAAGAAGAAAGATGTAAACAGCCAATAGAGATGGAAGAGGAAGAAAGGGAGAAGGAGAACAAAAGATGCAAGGAGATAGAAAGGAAGAGTATGGAGAAGAGACAGAAAAAAATAGAAGAAGAAGAAGAGAGACAGAGAGAGATTGAAAGAAAGAGAATGGAGAAGAGACAGAAAAAAATAGAAGAAGAAGAGAGACAGAGAGAGATTGAAAGAAAGCATGAAGAAGAAAGATTTAAACAGCAAATAGAGATGGAAGAGGAAGAAAGGGAGAGGGAGAACAAAAGATGCAAGGAGATAGAAAGGAAGAGTATGGAGAAGAGACAGAAAAAAATAGAAAAAGAAGAAGAGAGACAAAGAGAGATTGAAAGAAAGCATGAAGAAGAAAGATGTAAACAGCCAATAGAGATGGAAGAGGAAGAAAGGGAGAGGGAGAACAAAAGATGCAAGGAGATAGAAAGGAAGAGTATGGAGAAGAGACAGAAAAAAATAGAAGAAGAAGAAGAGAGACAGAGAGAGATTGAAAGAAAGAGAATGGAGAAGAGACAGAAAAAAATAGAAGAAGAAGAGAGACAGAGAGAGATTGAAAGAAAGCATGAAGAAGAAAGATTTAAACAGCAAATAGAGATGGAAGAGGAAGAAAGGGAGAGGGAGAACAAAAGATGCAAGGAGATAGAAAGGAAGAGTATGGAGAAGAGACAGAAAAAAATAGAAAAAGAAGAAGAGAGACAAAGAGAGATTGAAAGAAAGCATGAAGAAGAAAGATTTAAACAGCAAATAGAGATGGAAGAGGAAGAAAGGGAGAGGGAGAACAAAAGATGCAAGGAGATAGAAAGGAAGAGTATGGAGAAGAGACAGAAAAAAATAGAAGAAGAAGAAGAGAGACAGAGAGAGATTGAAAGAAAGAGAATGGAGAAGAGACAGAAAAAAATAGAAGAAGAAGAGAGACAGAGAGAGATTGAAAGAAAGCATGAAGAAGAAAGATTTAAACAGCAAATAGAGATGGAAGAGGAAGAAAGGGAGAACAAAAGATGCAAGGAGATAGAAGGGAAGAGTATGGAGAAGAGACAGAAAAAAATAGAAGAAGAAGAAGAGAGACAGAGAGAGATTGAAAGAAAGAGAATGGAGAAGAGACAGAAAAAAATAGAAGAAGAAGAGAGACAGAGAGAGATTGAAAGAAAGCATGAAGAAGAGAGATTTAAACAGCAAATAGAGATGGAAGAGGAAGAAAGGGAGAGGGAGAACAAAAGATGCAAGGAGATAGAAAGGAAGAGTATGGAGAAGAGACAGAAAAAAATAGAAGAAGAAGAAGAGAGACAGAGAGAGATTGAAAGAAAGAGAATGGAGAAGAGACAGAAAAAAATAGAAGAAGAAGAGAGACAGAGAGAGATTGAAAGAAAGCATGAAGAAGAAAGATTTAAACAGCAAATAGAGATGGAAGAGGAAGAAAGGGGGAGGGAGAACAAAAGATGCAAGGAGATAGAAAGGAAGAGTATGGAGAAGAGACAGAAAAAAATAGAAAAAGAAGAAGAGAGACAAAGAGAGATTGAAAGAAAGCATGAAGAAGAAAGATGTAAACAGCCAATAGAGATGGAAGAGGAAGAAAGGGAGAAGGAGAACAAAAGATGCAAGGAGATAGAAAGGAAGAGTATGGAGAAGAGACAGAAAAAAATAGAAGAAGAAGAAGAGAGACAGAGAGAGATTGAAAGAAAGAGAATGGAGAAGAGACAGAAAAAAATAGAAGAAGAAGAGAGACAGAGAGAGATTGAAAGAAAGCATGAAGAAGAAAGATTTAAACAGCAAATAGAGATGGAAGAGGAAGAAAGGGAGAGGAAGAACAAAAGATGCAAGGAGATAGAAAGGAAGAGTATGGAGAAGAGACAGAAAAAAATAGAAAAAGAAGAAGAGAGACAAAGAGAGATTGAAAGAAAGCATGAAGAAGAAAGATGTAAACAGCCAATAGAGATGGAAGAGGAAGAAAGGGAGAGGGAGAACAAAAGATGCAAGGAGATAGAAAGGAAGAGTATGGAGAAGAGACAGAAAAAAATAGAAGAAGAAGAAGAGAGACAGAGAGAGATTGAAAGAAAGAGAATGGAGAAGAGACAGAAAAAAATAGAAGAAGAAGAGAGACAGAGAGAGATTGAAAGAAAGCATGAAGAAGAAAGATTTAAACAGCAAATAGAGATGGAAGAGGAAGAAAGGGAGAGGGAGAACAAAAGATGCAAGGAGATAGAAAGGAAGAGTATGGAGAAGAGACAGAAAAAAATAGAAAAAGAAGAAGAGAGACAAAGAGAGATTGAAAGAAAGCATGAAGAAGAAAGATTTAAACAGCAAATAGAGATGGAAGAGGAAGAAAGGGAGAGGGAGAACAAAAGATGCAAGGAGATAGAAAGGAAGAGTATGGAGAAGAGACAGAAAAAAATAGAAGAAGAAGAAGAGAGACAGAGAGAGATTGAAAGAAAGAGAATGGAGAAGAGACAGAAAAAAATAGAAGAAGAAGAGAGACAGAGAGAGATTGAAAGAAAGCATGAAGAAGAAAGATTTAAACAGCAAATAGAGATGGAAGAGGAAGAAAGGGAGAACAAAAGATGCAAGGAGATAGAAGGGAAGAGTATGGAGAAGAGACAGAAAAAAATAGAAGAAGAAGAAGAGAGACAGAGAGAGATTGAAAGAAAGAGAATGGAGAAGAGACAGAAAAAAATAGAAGAAGAAGAGAGACAGAGAGAGATTGAAAGAAAGCATGAAGAAGAGAGATTTAAACAGCAAATAGAGATGGAAGAGGAAGAAAGGGAGAGGGAGAACAAAAGATGCAAGGAGATAGAAAGGAAGAGTATGGAGAAGAGACAGAAAAAAATAGAAGAAGAAGAAGAGAGACAGAGAGAGATTGAAAGAAAGAGAATGGAGAAGAGACAGAAAAAAATAGAAGAAGAAGAGAGACAGAGAGAGATTGAAAGAAAGCATGAAGAAGAAAGATTTAAACAGCAAATAGAGATGGAAGAGGAAGAAAGGGAGAGGGAGAACAAAAGATGCAAGGAGATAGAAAGGAAGAGTATGGAGAAGAGACAGAAAAAAATAGAAGAAGAAGGAGAGAGACAAAGAGAGATTGAAAGAAAGCATGAAGAAGAAAGATGTAAACAGCTAATAGAGATGGAAGAGGAAGAAATGGAGAGGGAGAACAAGAGACAGAGAGAGAGAAGAGAGATAGACAGACGACAACAACAAGAGGAGAGACAGAAACAAATGGAGAAAGAGACTCAGAATCAGAGAGAGATGGAATTAAAAGATCAGCAACACAAAGAGATGGAGGAAGAAAATATTGAGGGACAGAATGAACTGGAGAGAGAGAGGGAAGAAAAGCAGAAAGTGATTAAGGAAGCAGAGGAGGAGGAAAGAGAAAGAGAAGAAGAGAGAAGAAAGGAAGTAAGCATGAAGAAGCATGTAGTAGTTAATGTTAAAGAAAAAGCACGGGAAATCTTCAACAGGCGTAAACAGAGGAGGTTAGAAGTGTTGAAGGGGGAACGAGAACAGATGGAAAGAGGACAACAAATCAGGAGGGAGAAGGAGGAAAGACTGCTGGAGATGGAAAGAAAACAGGAGAGGGCAAGACGACAAGAGGAGCAGGATAAAAAACTAGAGATTGAAATTGCTAGACAGAAAGAAAGGTTCAGACTAAGAGAGGAGGAGAGTCAGAGAGAGGAGGAGAGAGAGGAGGAGAGAGAGGAGGAGAGAGAGGAGGAGAAGAACCCTGAAGAGGAGGAGGAGAATGAAGATGACAAGGAGGATCTTGTCCCAGCCAATAAAAGTATCCGAAGGAGAGCTGTGGACTGGTTGAATAAGAAGTGGGAGAAGAGGAACCTCAGAAAGATAGAGAGAACATATCAGAGAGAGAAGGAGGAGAGAGAGGAGGAGAGAGAGGAGGAGAGAAAGAGAGCCATTCAAGGCCATTTAGCTTTAATCAGAGAGAGGGAGAAGATGATAGAGGCTAACAAAAGGGAGGAAGAGGAAATAAGGAAGATCCTTGAGAAGTACAAGAGGGGTGAGTAGAGAACCCTGAAGAGGAGAAGGAGAACCCTGAAGAGGAGGAGGAGAACCCTGAAGAGGGGGAGGAGAACCCTGAAGAGGAGGAGGAGAACCCTGAAGAGGAGGAGGAGAACCCTGAAGAGGGGGAGGAGAACCCTGAAGAGGGGGAGGAGAACCCTGAAGAGGAGAAGAAGAATGAAGATGACAAGGAGGATCTTGTCCCAGCCGAAAGGGGCTCCACCGATAGAGGCGATTCCACATGGGGCGGGAGGAACCGTCCGTCCGAACACCGGCCAGAGGTGTACATACTATAGTAATTGCCTATTAAGTGCCAAATAAAGTAACAGGGTTGACTGTAACAGGGTTGACTATTTCATTTTGAATCGACCAGAAATCCCTGTGTGACAGTGGGAATGGAATGCAAGTTTGCCAAACAAATGTAAATAGTTGAAATCATTCTAGACCTTCTATCTATGGGTAACAGGGTTGTAATGTTATGCTTGACCCACCCAGTGGTGATTTTAGCATGTCAATGTTGGTGGGGGAAACTCCGGCATTTTTTATTTCTTCCAGATGCATGCCAGCAAAGCCACAACACAACACTAAACAATACATTGATTGCACTATAACGGTGACAAACGGTGCCCACAAACTGTTAGGGCCTACATAAAGCTGTCCCAAATGCAGAGCTTTCTTTGCAGCACCATGGAGTGAATCCTTACCACCGCTACACCTGGCTTTCAGCGGAGCCTTGTCAGGCAACGAAACAGTTAATTAAACCTAATTTACTGCCTTTTAAAACAACATAGCTGATATGGCTGACTTGCTTAAACAAATGTGGTTTCTAATGACAATTGAGATGTACAAACTATGGCATAAGGGGACGACGAGCGGAAAAGAGGCAATCCGTAATTTAGATGAAGACATTAATGAGCGAGCTAGGGTGGAACGTAGTCAATATAACTATTTGTTCAGCACTTTTGAAATGTACAGCGACATAATTTAGAACATGGGCCGTTCTTACAGTATTCTCCCTGTACACCAAGTCAGAACCCTGGGATAAATAAAGGGGGCATATAAGCAGACAATGAAAGCTCTTACAATATTCGATCATTACATTTCTCTAAAACAGGCTTAGTATTACTTTCTTAGCTACAGTATACATATCTCCCTGGCATATTACATCATTTATGCAGCAGCATTGAATACATTTTTGGACTCACCTTGTTGTGCTGTGCTCACTTGAACAGGAAGGTAGCGCGGCGGTCCTTTTTGTAGGAACATTTTGTCAAAGTCCGGCATTCTCTGGATTTATGGTGCTTTCAAGACAACTGTGAACTCTGAAAAAAAACAAGGTTGAATCATGACGTCAGCGATCTTCAGGTCGGAGCTCTAGAAAGAGGCTCGAGTTCCAGACTTGAAATTTCGACTTGGATGACCGTTCAAAACGTATTTTCCCCAGTCGGAGCTCATTTTATTCAGAGTTCCCAGTTGTCTTGAATGCGGCATAAATCATGCTGGATTGACAGCATGGCCAATGTATTCAACCTTTTCTGGCCCGTGGTGTGTTGCATGTGAATGTTGATCCTTTTAAGCTTGGAAAAGTGGCCCTTAAACCCAGACTTGGTCCTCACATCCACTCCACTGAATAGCAGGCTAGTGATTGCTTTGCAACGCTTGCAGTTAGCCACTGATTCCTTCCAAACCACTCATTGTTGAATTTGCGATTTCCAACTTGTTGTGTAATGTTTATGTCCAAAGGCCGATGAGCACCGATACGTTTTATCTATAATTTCTCTTCATATGACAAGGATTGAAAAGGATTTGCCAGTAGATTGTCGACTTGATTCATGATGACTGCTTGTCTAGCTTGCTAGCTAAGATTTTGAAAGTATGATGTTGACATGATCCGTCCAATCAAAGCTACGGTAGATATAACGTGATTTGACGTCATTTTATCTGTGGCCAATGACCTTGAGCCTTCTTGGATGGGCACTTCTAATGTAAATCTATGGCAGCACCCAAGGGGCTTGAATTTTTCGAGCTCTCCCCGTAGATTTTGCTGTGACGTAGTGTCCCCATGAGTGACAGAACACTGAGCCAATCACGGCGCAACTAGAGAACATTACCAATCCATTCGCTCTGTATTTTCCACTGGCTGCCCCACCACCACCACAGAAAGCACTGAGCTGGCTGAAACACCTGCATTCTGGAGCTGCTTTACTGAAGAAAGCAACAAAGAGACCATGTTTGTACGCGGCTTTATTAACTCAATTATTTAAAAAAATTGTTACATTGTTTGCAAACTGATATGTGACACGTATTAATGCCAAAATAACATGCAAAATTGGCACACCATTTTTAAAAATCAATATTTTGTTGTTGTTGAGCTAAACAGGTGGGGATCTGCTCCAGCTGCACTGAATGCACACACTGTATATATATTTTCTGTTGTATTTCTGACTTTATGTTTTTTTTTACCCCATATGTAACTCTGTGTTGTTTTTATTGCACTACTTTGCTTTATCTTGGCCAGGTCGCAGTTGTAAATGAGAACCTGTTATCAACTGGCTTACCTGGTTAAATAAAGGTGAAATAAATAAATAAATAAAAAATGATGGGTCGCCACTGCACCTGTCAGCAACGCCTGTGGCAGAAATCCACTCATTTGAAGCGGTGTCCACATACTTTTGTATATATAGTGTATTCATGTACTTACAATAATGCGTTGGGTCAACTTATATTAAATGTACTTACAATAATGCGTTGGGTCAACTCCTATTGCACAGAGTTGATTTATGATTTCTAGAATGTTTTAATTATATGCCTGGACTTTTCACTGTCTTTTTTTTTTTTACAATTTATATCTTGTTAAATATGAGCCACTATTGGTCACTGACTTCAGTTTCTTTGCATTTTGCATCATTCCATTACATCGTTAGTTTACCTTTCTTTCCTCGGTCACGTTGGTGTGGTTGCTCCTGAGGATCGCTAGCAATAGTGGATCACGTTAGGCAGTGGCGGCTCCTGAAAAAATTCTCAGGAGGGGCAATTTTTCTGATGATTTAGGTGACCTACACACATTTTAAAAAAGATATGTCCAGCAACAACATGAAGACAGGGGCAGCATATAAGTCAATACCAGAATCATTTATTGACTGATCTGGGGAGATGGATTCCAGTTTCTGTGACAGATTATAAATAATCTCTGATGCCTTTGTTATATTAGCTTTTGGTTGAATGTACTGTCGTAGTAAATATATAATGTTATAGCTTGGTCTGACTAAAATCTTGTGCATGACCCATTTTGTGTTGGGCCTTTGTATTCAATACAATGAACAAGAGTCCTATCTTGTCAGCCTTGTCAGCAGGTGGCTAAGGATAACACCCACGCCATAGGTCTCTCAGTTCTTCCAACTCACGAGTTCTTGCCCTGAGGACACACACACACACACACACACCCACACACACACACACACACACACACACACACACACACACATCATCACTGATAAACACACACACACACACACACACACACACACACACACATCATCACTGATAACAAACACACACACACACACACACACACACACACACACACTGATAACAAACACACACACACACACAAATCCTCTTCTCTTAGGCTGAACATCTGAAGACAGAGAACCCGACTCAGAGCCAATGCAACAGTGACACTAGCCTGGAGGTGACCTCGCCCAACTCATCAGGACCAATCAGAAGATCAGAACTACTAGATTCAACCTACTTCATTTTATTGTATAAAATGTCAGCACACAATGTTTAGGGGCTCTTCTGATAAACTCCCTACGAGTTTGACGAACGGGTCCGTGCACGCGATTCCAGATATCTTTACCTCTGAATAAACTGCCTTATATTATACAATTATCCACCTTGTCCAAAAGTCTCTACTTGGTCTCCGTTCTCCAGTAAACTTGTTTTATCAACAATAGTAAGGTTCAATGACACAGAAAGCAGTTCAATGTCGGGGTACAGAGTCGCTCTCTTACCAGGATCGCGGTCCGCTCTGACCAGGGTGAAGCCGGCCGGCTCCACCTCTCTGTCCGGGACTCTGTCATCCAGCCAAGTCTCCCAGCTGTATTGGGATTCCGCTGCCAGCAGCGTTTTCATTATTTAGTCCGTTCGTAGCGGGTATGTACACGATCAACAAGATCAGTCCAAAACCGAAGATCAGTCCAAAGCAGAATGTTTGCAGAATGTTTGTAAACTAAGTCTACAAATTAAAAACATAAAATAACGCCACACTGCAGGTCGCAACATAGACGCTGCTAGCCGCCATTGTCTTAGTTACGTTCAACGTTACGTCACGTATGACGAAAGCGCGTAAGTGCATGCCCACAGACACCCATAGAGAATGTATTGAAAGCTTTGAAATGTGAAAAAAATAGATTTTACATGACAGGCTATGAGAGACTTCTGGGCGATTTTCAACCTGACTGAAATCGCCCAAAAAACGGGCGGGGCCATTTGAAGCACGACTTTAGCCTGATTTGACATTTAGTGGCTGGCAGATCAGACGTGAACACTGATAACTGCTGTTGCCGTGATATAATTGATTAGAAAAAAAATCCCTTCCTTTTCCCGTTTGGCAGTGCGTCGCCCATATCGCCCTATTGAACAAGCCGTCCCTGACGTTAGGCTAACGTGTTACAAGTTGTGCAATAATTTGGGACATGTAGCCTATTCGAATGATTATGGCTCGCAGACCATACGTAGCATTTTAAACCTGGAGCCTGGTTCACGACTGGACCGTTGTCATCACAGTTCCATGATTAGTGTGGGCCTCTGTAGCTCAGCTGGTAGAGCACGGCGCTTGTAACGCCAAGGTAGTGGGTTCAATCCCCGGGACCACCCATACACAACAAATGAATGCACGCATGACTGTAAGTCGCTTTGGATAAAAGCGTCTGCTAAATGGCATATTATTATTATTATTAGTGAGGATTATTAGGGTAGATTTATAGGACTACTGTTCAACCCCTATTGTACACTTTACTCACCTTCCTATTTCATGGATTGAAAAATTGAATATGGCAACTTTCAGGATGAATCAATCCACTGTATTTTGGATTCACCAATATATTTCATGCAAAAAAAGGCAGTCCAAACCTGTTTTTGTATTATTCATAAATACTTTCCTAACCCTAAATAATATTCAAGATCTGAGTATTTTTAAATCTGCCAATTGGTGCTGAAAAGGAGATGAATATGCGTGTATTTACATGGCTTTCTTTCATTGATCCCTAATATTCTGAACCGTCTCTCCATACATTCTACTGAGTCTGTCGAGAATTTTCTAATTAAAAGGTACACCATATTTAAAGGGATGGCTTTAGATACATTTACTGAAAACCCTATTGAATATAAAAGTCCACGAGAAAATATGTTGGCCAGCAAGTGGGAGGGTTTTCAGTGGTTGAATTCAATGTATTCAGCGTGCGCAAGGGAACCACGCCTGCATTAGGTAAGTCTGAATACCAACTACTGAGAAGTGCGTAGGAAAGATGTCCCTTGCAAAAAAAGATTGCAGTTTTGAAACTGCAATAAAAGTGCAGTAACTGCAGTCAACTGTGGTATTTTGGACGCAGTAATTGCAGAATAACTGCAGTGTACGGCAGTTATACTGCACTCTTAACTGCAAAATTACTGCAGTAAAAAAAAACAAGTATTTTGGACGCAGTATTTGCCGCATAGTGCAGTTATACTGCACTCTTATAATAATAATATGCCATTTAGCAGACACTTTTATCCAAAGCGACTTACAGTCATGCGTGCATACATTTTTTTTGTGTATGGGTGGTCCCGGGGATCGATCCCACTACCTTGGTGTTACAAGTGCCGTGCTCTACCAGCTGAGCTACAGAGGACTGCAATCTTTTTTTCGTAAGGGTACATTTCCTGTATCGGGCCCCACAAGCTTAGTTTAACTTTTCATACACCATCAGAACCCCCAAAATAAGATAGTTTTACTCCACTTGTAAAAAAAAAAAAAAACGGCCAGCTCATCTCCTTTCCAAGACCCCAACTTTCTTTTGGTTTTCCTATTGGAATAAGGTCACACCAATCATCATCATTGGATTAGCCAACCAGCAGCCCCCCCCCCCCCCCCCCCCACCCCCGGGATTTAGCGTAATACCCGACCAGGCAGGGCCTCAGGCAGTCTGTAGTTTCCGTTCTGATGACCAACCTGTTTTTCTCTCCTGCTTATTCAACCTCCTTTAGAAGAAATTGCTTTTCTTTCTGATGTTTATTGTGCGTGCAGCTAAATAACCATAATTAGTATCAGAGAGAGTGGTGTTGTATGAGTGGATCTTCATTAAACCTTGGACTGGAACGACTGCTTCCTCCTGTTTGCTGCCGGCCTAAAATCCACCGCCTACGTTTTGTTTCCTTTTTTATTGGTCCTTCGAATTCATAAACAACCCATATTTTTCACCAACGTTTGTAAAGATGGACGGTCAGTCCTTGCATCCATTAGCTCCTATGAATTTGAGAGGTTACATTTCTACATCCCTGAGCTCTACACCAAACCAAAGTAACCCTGTGGGGTTTTTTCTGCTTCCTGCTTGGTTGTTTAGCAACAAAACTGACATGGTTGGCTTAGATTGTTGACAACATGTCAACTATATTTAGTCTCTATATGTTTATTATAAATAAATGTGCTCAATGAGCACTCAAACACATCCTTACAGTTGTTGGTTAGCCAGCTAATTTTAGCAATATTAGCATAGACGTGAAATCAGTCAACACCTCAAAACGAGACACGGTATCAAGAACAAGATAAAACTAACTGAAACGATTCCCCACATGGCAGCTTCTGGTCATTGTTGCGAGCTATCTGATGTGCAGAATCACGAAAACACATGGACTTCTGCCACATTGAAGCCTGCACATCGTTTTTCGTGACATTGTCAGCAAACAGGGGTGAAGCATAATGTGGTGAGAAGATATCTTCAGATCTATATTATTGTAAAGATAAAAAAAATATATAGGATTTATTTACCACCATGCACCTGCCCAGTCATGTCAAATCCATAGATTAGGGGCTCATGAATTTATTTCAATTGACTGATTTCCTTATATGAACTTTAACTCAGGAAAATTGTTGAATTTGTTGCATGTTGCGATTATATTTCTTGATTATACATTTTGCCTCAGGAACAGGAGTGGAGAAATAGGATTCCTTTCTTTCAGCAACTTGAGAAAATGCGAATCCACAGTTAGAAAGCCTCTGTACAGGTGGCCTCTTTATCAGGGTCATAAAAGCTGATAGGCTTGGATGCATATTTTATGTGTACTAACTGAAATCTTATCAGAAACTTGTTGGGTCGTTTTTCACAGATGTATTATTTATATTTACTTACAACCGGTCAAACTGATGTCATTTGGACATTTTGAACGGAATATCTCCCTTTTTTTTTGTCTTTTTGCTCCACGAAAGAAGCAGAGATGACATAAAACGTTACCAATGTCTGCTATATTGAAGCATTCATTCTATGACATTATTCTGGTGAGTAAGGGTTTATTTATTCTTCCAGGGCAACATATAATGACAGAAGAGAAGCTGCATTTATCTAATTATAGACAAGTTGACTAACTAATATCCGGAAATTAGGCCTAAAGCAGAAACTAAGCAAAGAAAATCCTGCATCATCTGTAAAAAATAAAATAAAACGTTCCTCCGTCTCCGACTAGCCGACAGCGCATGGTCTATATTAGCGGGTTATCACATAGTCCGGCAGTTGCGTGCGGGTGAACAAACAAAGTGGTTTGACAGCTCCTTTTGGACGTTACATTTACATTTTAGTCATTTAGCAGACGCTCTTATCCAGAGCGACTTACAGGAGCAATTAGGGTTAAGTGCCTTGCTCAAGGGCACATTGACAGATTTTTTCCACCTAGTCGGCTCAGGGATTAGAACCAGCGACCTTTCGGTTACTGGCACAACGCTCTTAACCACTAAGCTACCTGTCGTTATATATTATATCCCCTAAAAAAGAGCCAATGATACAGAAATGCAAGGGTCAAAGAGTCTCTACATAAACAAAGATATGCTTCTGAACGGTAGAATCCTGCTATTGGTCAAAATGAGTATGAGAAGGGGTTCATACTCTGGGTGACCTGCACAATAATTAGGTATTTTTGTCACTTGAAGAAATGCGGAATAAGTATAAACTGTGATGGAGACATGTGGTCCTCAGCTGGTAGAGCACTCGCACGGCGCTTGTAACGCCCAGGGTAGTGGGTTCGATCCCCGGGACCACCCATACACAACAAATTTATGCACACATGACTGTAAGTCGCTTTGGATAAAAGCGTCTGCTAAATGGCATATTATTATTATCATATATGCTAATTGGAAGCAGTGTGATAATAAGGTATATGGAGATATGCTAATGAAAAAGCTGTGTGTCAACACTAGGTGGTGCCGTTATGTCAAAAAGGCAAGAGCGTCTGCTAAATGATGTAAATGTAACAGTAACAATGTTGTAGAAGCTTTTTTTTCACTACAAATTTGGTACAATCAGCTTCTTTATGTTACAAAATGCTGTTAAAAAGGTTAATAATGACAACTGTTAACTTGAGAATTGTGGGAAAGGGATTTACAATGCGAGATAAGACATGGTTGTCAGAAGCCAAGAGAAAAGGTATACAATTTAAAGTTTTTCATAGATTTTATTTTACTCCCCTAAGGTTACATAGGATGGGTTTGTCACAGGATTGATGTGTGTTGTCAATGTGAAGGAGGGCAAAAGGAACGGGGTATGGTAGTAGGTGCCACCGGTTTGCGTCAAGAACTGCAACGCTGCTGGGTTTTTCCACGCTCAACAGTTTCCCGTGTGCATCAAGCACGGTCCACCACCCAAAAGGACATCCAGCCAACTTGACATAACTGTGGGAAGCGTTGGACATGGGCCAGCATCCCCTGTGAAACGCTTGACACCTTGTAGAGTCCACGCCCCGACGAATTAGGGCTGTTCTGAGGGCAAAATGGGGTGCAACTCAATATTAGGAAGGTGTTCCTAATGTTTTATACACTCAGTGTATGTATATCTATCTATCTATCTCTCTCGCTCTATCTCTCTATCCCTCTATCCCTCTATCCCTCTATCCATCTATCTATCTCTCTATCTCTCTATCTATCCTTATCCCCCAGCTAGCTACCTATTCAACCCCATAGCTTGTTCATGCTATTGCTACAAATGATTATTAACACCCCCCATTGAATTGTTTTGTTTGAAAATATGACTATCATATAATAGTATCTTTTGACAAGTCACAGATCTTATATTAGGTATTTTGTTCAGCTAAATATATGATGTATTCTATGTACAGTAATACGTTGGACATATAAGTGCACATGTGCTGGTTGCTATAGTTACTGGTTTTGTTTAGTGTCTACATCCATGCCAATGCACAAGCTCCATCTATGTATAGGGCGAGGTCAACTGCCAATCCCTACAGTAGGTATATCTAGAACCTAAAACTAGTTCATAGGAAAGAAAACAGCTTTTTCTAGCAGTAATGAACGATAGAACTTAGAAACATGCTTCATGTTTTTCGATCGTATCATAAAAAAAAATATAAAAAAATCTTCTACATTAAGTGAAGTGAAGACTATTATCTCTGATAGACAGATCATACTAACGGCCATGCCCAAGTCCAGTGTATTTTAGTATCTTGAAAACATGTTGGAGCAGCTTATATACAAAAACACACTTCTGTCCTCTGGGTCGTATTCACACCGTAGCACTACGCAACGGAAAGTAAAAAGAGGCTTTTCTTATTGGACAAATTCAGGTCGGTCCCTCCCTGTTTCGGTCCGTTTTCCTCCGTTTGGAGTCTAGTGAATAAGACCCTGCTGTTGCTCCAACCACATACAACACCAAGACAGTAACCCAGGATATGCTGGTAACCTGGTATTGTAAGCTTTACCACGTCTCTTTCTTCGGGTCAGCTAAAATCAGTGCAATATTCTCCATACATCCACAGGGAAACCGCCAGTCAGCCAGCCAGCCAGCCAGCCAGCCAGCCATCAGTCACCCACTGTCCCCTACAGTATGTTATGAAACAAACCATCTGTGTGCTTAGTTAGGATCCATTTTGTTTAGGAAGACATTCTGTTTCTTCAGAGCAACGCAGCCTTTAGTCTTTAGCTAGCTAGCTTGTCAGCATAACAGTTGGTTGATGCTGCTGCTAGCTAGCTTGATAGCATAACGGTTGGTTGATGCTGCTGCTAGCTAGCTTGATAGCATAACGGTCGGTTGATGCTGCTGCTAGCTTGCTTGGTAGCATAACGGTCGGCTGATGCTGCTAGCTAGCATAACGGTCGGTTGATGCTGCTGCTAGCTAGCTTGGTAGCATAACGGTCGGCTGATGCTGCTAGCTAGCATAACGGTCGGCTGATGCTGCTAGCTAGCATAACGGTCGGTTGAAGCAGTTTGTCAGTTTGTTTGTGTAGTTAGGTACTCAGGTACTCATGCAGGTCCCAGTGGTAGCTATGACAGTCTGAACGTGTTGTTGTTGCTGCTGTTATTGGTAACTCCTTGATGCTGGGAGCAACACCTTAGTTCACATTAATGACTGGTAAAAAACAACAACAACAAAAAACAGACGCTGGGCAGATGAGTGTCTGGAAGAAGGTGCAAGCCACACACACAAGCAGCCAAAGACAATTTCTCTCAGACACACACACGCACACACACACACACAGCCAAACTCTTCCTCTCTCTCACACACACACACACATTATCCTCCTCTTGCATGTGTGTTCTACAAGGCATCCGTGGCAGCAGGGGGCAGTATTCCCCTGTCTCTGAGGCGGTCTCTCATGGTGTAGAAGATAGTCAGCTGCTGCTCTGGCTGCAGGACCAACAGCTGCTGTAACACCTTGCTGGGGTTGGGACCTCTGGAAGACAGACATCACATCAACATTAACATAACATCAACATTACATAACCAGCTGCTGGGGTTGGGACCTCTGGAAGACAGACATCACATCAACATTAACATAACATCAACATTACATAACCAGCTGCTGGGGTTGGGACCTCTGGAAGACAGACGTCACATTAACATTACATATTATAACATAACATAACCAGCTGCTGGGGTTGGGACCTCTGGAAGACAGACGTCACATTAAAATTACATATTATAACATAACATAACCAGCTGCTGGGGTTGGGACCTCTGGAAGACAGACGTCACATTAAAATTACATATTATAACATAACATAACCAGCTGCTGGGGTTGGGACCTCTGGAAGACAGACGTCACATCAACATTACATATTATAACATTACATAACCAGCTGCTGGGGTTGGGTCCTCTGGAAGACAGACGTCACATTAACATTAACATAACATCAACATTACATATTATAACATTACATAACCAGCTGCTGGGGTTGGGACCTCTGGAAGACAGACGTCACATCAACATAACATCAAATCAACATTACATAACCAGCTGCTGGGGTTGGGACCTCTGGAAGACAGACGTCACATTAACATTAACATAACATCAACATTACATAACCAGCTGCTGGGGTTGGGACCTCTGGAAGACAGACGTCACATTAACATTAACATAACATCAACATTACATAACCAGCTGCTGGGGTTGGGACCTCTGGAAGACAGACGTCACATCAACATTACATATTATAACATTACATAACCAGCTGCTGGGGTTGGGACCTCTGGAAGACAGACGTCACATCAACATTAACATAACATCAACATTACATAACCAGCTGCTGGGGTTGGGACCTCTGGCCTCTACACATTTTGCCATGACTAATGCCATGTTAAGATGATATCTGAATGAGAGTGACTAACAAAATCAATGGGGGCTCACTGCAGGTCAAGACCCCTGGGCACGTGCCCTTCGTGCCTGGTCCGTAATTCGATCATGATTACTACAAGTTAGCTGGCTAGACTAACTTACCAATCTAAAATATGTTAGCTAACATGGCTAATTGAGTGACTGACTGACATACAAGAAAAATACTGCTGATTTAACAACCAAGTTTAGAAATTGTACCTGGTGTCATTTACTATTCTAACTCTCAAGAGTTAGTTGAGACCCCGAAAGAGTTCTTAAAAAATAGACAAACAAATATGTAAATGACTTGTTTTGACGGGGGGGGGGGGGGGGGGGGGGCTAGTGGCCATGGGGCCCTAAGCGATCGTATATGCCTAGGGCCGGCCCTGGCACTATATAAGGAATAGGTGCCATTTGGGACTCATGTTAAACTTAGGGTCAGGTCAATTCAGGACGGGAATTATTGCACTTTATTGACAAATACCATGCCTTGCTCAATTGAAATGAGTATAGATTCATTGAGATCCAATTGGGGGTTCTGTTCTTAATTCCCTGTGTCCATTGCATATAAGTTGATACCTGATCCCCTAAGTTGAATGTGAACTCTGCTTCTTCTCCCCTCCCAGTCATCCCTGGACACATAGTGATAACAACCCACATCACCCGGGCCGAGAGAGAGAGGGAGAAGAGGAAGGAGCTCCTGAAGGATGAGGAGATAAGGAAAAAGCTGGAGGATTATCATAAGCAGTGGAGAGCCCAGTCCCTGCTTAGAAAACAACAAAAACGTAAAGAGGAGAGGGAGAGGATGAGCGGAAGACAGCCCGGGCACGGTCCGACCCCGTCAGGGGAGGGGGCCCGGTTGCAATCCGCCGCACACCCAGCGGGAGGCCCAGAACTGCCAGCGGCCGGAGCCACGAGTGCCAGGGCGCCGCTCAAGAGGTATTTTTCTAGCTGGAGGGTTTAGTAGGAACCGCACAACCGAGCCAACAACAGGGTGTGAGAAACACGTGTCTCTGGCGCCGGTGCGTAGCAGGGTGGACCTCACTCCTGGCATCGCTGCCTGGGTGTGCCACTCCCCGAACCGGAGCACCAACGTAGGGCCACTGGGTCAGACGGGTCGACTTGGTTTCGCTCGGACGGTGCTCGGCTGGAGCGTATCGGGGAAGCGGGGGTAAACCGTCTCCGAAAGGGGCTCCACCGATAGAGGCGAATCCACATGGGGCGGGAGGAACCGTCCGTCCGAACACCGGCCAGAGGCCGGCCGACAGGGGCCCTCCCAGGTGGATAACGAATGCCAATCGGTCATTATATGGACCCCTCCTGTCCTAGACCTAGAAGATAACTCCCAATAAATTATGACAAAGTTTTAAGCTTGAATAAAATAATTAATTAAAAAAGCAATATTGTTGTTACGGTGTCGATTGTTTTGTTATTTATTAGAATTGAAACATCCAGTAGTCATGGTAGATGTTAGACTTTCAATGAGACACCTAACATTCCATCAGTTTGCTACAATGTGTGACATGTTATATTAGAGAGTCATCTATACACATCTATTTTAGACCATAGGAGAAATATCAGATTGAAATAGCTTCAACTGAGTGCCTTTTGGGGAGTTTAACTTTTATTTCACCTCATTTTAACATTCTGCCATAAAGAGCACATGTTCAACTTAATAAAAAACATGTTTTCCCCATCTGGAGTAAGAAATACATACTATAGTAATTGCCTATTAAGTGCCAAATAAAGTAACAGGGTTGACTGTAACAGGGTTGACTATTTCATTTTGAATCGACCAGAAATCCCTGTGTGACAGTGGGAATGGAATGCAAGTTTGCCAAACAAATGTAAATAGTTTAAATCATTCTAGACCTTCTGTCTATGGGTAACAGGGTTGTAATGTTATGCTTGACCCACCCAGTGGTGATTTTAGCATGTCAATGTTGGTGGGGGAAACTCCGGCATTTTTTATTTCTTCCAGATGCATGCCAGCAAAGCCACAACACAACACTAAACAATACATTGATTGCACTATAACGGTGACAAACGGTGCCCACAAACTGTTAGGGCCTACATAAAGCTGTCCCAACTGCAGAACTGCAGGGTTTTTGTTTGTCCACTTGCCTCTTGAGGATTGAAAAATGTATGCACTCACTAACTGTAAGTCGCTCTGGATAAGAGCGTCGGCTAAAAATTTTTAAATGTAAAATGTAAAGTTCTCAATGGGATTAAGGTCTAGGGAGTTTCCTGGCCATGGACCCAAAATGTGGATGTTTTGTTCCCAGAGCCACTTAGTTATCACTTTCGCCTTATGGCAAGGTGCTCCATCATGCTGGAAAAGGCATTGTTCGTCACCAAACTGTTCTTGGATGGTTCGGAGAAGTTGCTCTCAGAGGATGTGTTGGTACCATTCTTTATTCATGGCTGTGTTCTTAGGCAAAAGTGTGAGTGAGCCCACTCCCTTGGCTGAGAAGCAACCCCACACATGAATGGTCTCAGGATGCTTTACTGTTGGCATGACACAGGACTGATGGTAGCGCTCACCTTGTCTTCTCCGGACAAGCTTTTTTCCGGATTTCCCATCCAATCGGAAAGGGAATTCCTTTTGCAGAATATCAGTCTGTTCCTGATGTTTTTCCTGGAGAGAAATGGCTTCCTCGCTGCCCTTCTTGACACCAGGCCATCCTCCAAAAGTCTTTGCCTCAGTGTGCGTACAAATGCACTCACCCCTGCCTGCTGCCATTCCTGAGCAAGCTCTGTACTGGTGGTGCCCCGATCCCACAGCTGAATCAACTTTAGGAGACGGTCCTGGAGCTTGTTGGACTTTCTTGGGCGCCCTGAAGCCTTCTTCACAACAATTGACCCTATCTCCTTTAATTTCTTGATGACCGATAAATGGTTGATTTAGGTGCAATCTTACTAGCAGCAATATCCTTGCCTGTGAAGCCCTTTTTGTGCAAAGCTATGATGACGGCACGTGTTTCCTTGCAGGTAACCATGGTTAACAGAGGAAGAACAATGATTTCAAGCACCACCATCCTTTTAAAGCTTCCAGTCTGTTATTATAACTCAATCAGCATGACATAGTGATCTCAAGCCTTGTCCTCGTCAACACTCTCACCTGTGTTAACTTGGAATTTCCTTGTGGACAAATTTTGTCAGCTCCGACAGGGAAAATATGCTTTGAACGGTCATCCAACTCAGAATTCCAAGTCGTGAACTCAGGCCTCTTTCTAGAGCTCCGACCTGAAGATCACTGACAGGCTGATTTAACCTTGTTTTTTCCGAGTTCGCAGTTGTCTTGAAAGCACCCTAAATCCAGAGAATGCCAGACTTTCATGACAAAGTTTGATGACAAAATTTGCCCTCAAGGACCGCCGTGCCACCTTCCTCTTCAAATGAACACAGCATGATGTTGACATGATCAGTCCAATCAAAGCTTCGGTAGATATAACATTATTTGACGTCATTTTATCTGTGGCCAATTACCTTGAGCCTTCTTGTATGGGCACTTCTAATGTAACTTTATAGCAGCACCCAAGGGGCTTGAATTTCCGAGCTCTCCCCATAGATTTTGCGGTGACGTAGCGTCCCCATGAGTATCAGAACACTGAGCCAATCACGGTGCAACTAGAGAACATTTCCAACCCCTACGCTCCATATTTTCCGCTGGCTGCCCCACCACCACTGAAAACTCTGAGCTAGGCTGATATACCTGCATTTTAGAGCTGCCTTACTCAAGAAAGATACCAAGTTTATATGCTGCTTTATTAACTCAATTATATATTTTTTTACATTGTTTGCTAAACTGATATGTGAAAAGAATTAATGCCAGAATTACATGCAAAACAGGCAAACTGGTTATTTTTAACAGGTGGGGCTCAAAACAGGTGGGGCTCCGCTCCTGCCCTGAATGATGGGTCGCCACTGCTTAAAGCAACAAAAATAAAAGTAGGGTGGTTGGTCAGGCGTATAACGAACATCTAGGAAGCCAAAGGTTGCATGTTGAAATCTCATCAAGGACAACTTTAGCTAATTAGCAACTTTGCAACTACTTACTACTTTTAGCTACTTTGCAACTAATTAGCATGTTAGCTAACCCTTTAACCTAACTCCTAACCCTAACCTTAACCCCTACTAATTAGCATGTTAGCTAACCCTTTAACCTAACTCCTAACCCTAACCTTAACCCCAACTAATTAGCATGTTAGCTAACCCTTTAACCTAACTCCTAACCCTAACCTTAACCCCA
>NC_140001.1:4560463-4597963 GCF_964263955.1 Coregonus lavaretus
ACTAATTAGCATGTTAGCTAACCCTTTAACCTAACTCCTAAGCCTAGCTAACTTTAACCACCTAGCTAATGTTAGCGTTAGCCACCGTCCACCTAGCTAACGTTGTTGGAATTAGTAACATATCATACGTTTAGCAAATTCGTAATATTTTGTACAAATTTTTATTGATAACATATCATACTAAATAGATGATGGCCATCCACAAAATAATCCATACCATATGAAATGTAACATATTATACTAATTGGTTGTTCTCAGATTTACATTTACTATGTTATGTCTACCCCTGAGTCCAGGTTGTAGCGACCACTCCGCTAATCATCCTAAAATCTCATAAGGAAATTAAGTGGTGTTTTTGGTCTAAACCCATTAAGCGGATTCATTGAAGTGAGATATACCTGCCGGAGCGCATACTACGGGTGGGTGTTGCTATGGTGACCAATGAGCTAAGATAAGGAGGGGATTTGCCTAGCAGTGATTTATAGATGACCTGGAGCCAGTGGGTTTGGCATCGAATATGTAGCGAGGGCCAGCCAACAAGAGCACACAGGTCACAGTGGTGGGTAGTATATGGGGCTTTGGTGACAAAACGGATGGCACTGAGATAGACTACATCCGATTTGCTGAATAGAGTGTTGGAGGCTATTTTGTCAACGACATCGCCGAAGTCATGATCGGTAGGATAGTCAGTTTTACGAGGGCATGTTTGGCAGCATGAGTGAAGGCTTTGTTGCGAAATAGGAAGCAGATTCTAGATTTAACTTTGGATTGGAGATGCTTAATGTGAGTCTGGAAGGAGAGTTTACAGTCTAACCAGAAACCTAGGTATTTGTAGTTGTCCACATACTCTAGGTCAGACCCGCCGAGAGTAGTGATTCTAGTCGGGTGGGCGGGTGCCAGCAGCGTTCGATTGAAGAGCATGCATTTAGTTTTACTAGTGTTTAAGAGAAGTTGGAGGCTACGGAAGGAGTGTTGTGTGGCATTGAAGCTCGTTTGGAGGTTTGTTAACACAGTGTCCAATGAAGGGCCAGATGTATACAAAATGGTGTCGTCTGCGTAGAGGTGGATCTGAGAGTCACCAGCAGCAAGAGCGACATCATTGATATACACAGAGAAAAGAGTCTCCCCGAGAATTGAACCCTGTGGCACCCCCATAGAGACTGCCATAGGTCCAGACAACAGGCCCCCGATTTGACACATTGAACTCTATCTGGGAAGTAGTTGGTGAACCAGGCGAGGCAGTCATTTGAGAAACCAAGGCTATTTAGTCTGCCAATAAGAATGCGGTGGTTGACAGAGTCGAAAGCCTTGGCCATGTCGATGAAGACGTTGTGGGTGTGTCTCTTCACAGTCCGCGCTGTTCCATAAAGTGTAGTTTAATCCGTTTTTTAAATCTTATTTTACTGCTTGACTGAGTTACATGATGTGGAATAGAGTTCCATGTAGTCATGGCTCTATGTAGTACTGTGCGTTTCCCGTAGTCTGTTCTGGACTTGCGGACTGTGAAGAGACCTCCGGTGGCATGTCTCGTGGGGCATGTGTGCCAGAATTCCAAACAGACAGCTCGGTACATTTAGCTTGTCTACACCTCTTTAAAAAACAAGCAGTGATGAAGTCAATCTATCTTCCACTCTGAGCCAGGAGAGACTGACATGCATGTCATTAATGTTAGCTCTCCGTGTACTTTTAAGGTCCAGCCATGCTGCCCTGTTCTGAGCCAACAGTAGTTTTCCCAAGTCCCTCCTTGTGGCACCTGACCACACTACTGAACAGTAGTCTAGGTAAGACAAAACTAGCACCTGTAGGACCTGCCTTGTTGATACTGTTGTTAAAAAGGCAGAACAGCGTTTAATTATGGACATATTTCTCCCCATCTTAGCTACTGTTGTATCAATATGCTTTGACCATGACAGTTTCCTGTAAGTCGTTCTGGATAAGAGTGTCTGCTAACTGACTAAAATGTAAATGTATGTTTACAAAAAATTACAATTTTCCCGCAAGCTTTAACTTCTAAGTGGTCAGGACATTGTGTAGAAACATATCATAGCTACATGGTTCTGGTCACTGGAGATAGGGGATAACACACTATCACATTTCATAATGCATTTAAAACATCTGGACTCCAGATTGTCAAATCAGCCAATATATGGTATGGGCATACTTGTCTAGAACACATCCATATGTTCATATGTTCATATTGTCATGACAAAGTATATATTTTGTTTAGGTATGCTCAATCTAAACAGTGTAGCCTTGCATTGTGGACGACTTGAGCTGCAACAGATTTCCACCACAATTTTCAAATGTTGCTACAAACCTTGGTATAGCGACAAAATGAAACACTTGTTCACAAAAATATTGTTTTCACATACTAGTGTTATTTAACACTGTTAAACACTGTTAATCATATGAATTAGTGGTTTGGGTGGATTATCCCTTTAAGAGACTCGTAGTTACTCCAGCCTTTTATCCACACTTCATTGCATTGAATGAGATAGCTCCAGAGGGCCAGGGAGGTCTGTGGCCTCCCCAGGGAGTGTGGGCCAAGCCCCGGGGAGGGGGGCTTATTATTGGGTGGAAGTTATTGACGTTTGAAGGAAGTATTTTTATGTATACAATTTAAATGGATAGAAAATAGTCAAAGTAATAATAAAAATAAACTAATTGCCGTTGATTGTCCCTGAACATATTACAGTTGGTTTGAGAGTTCTATGTCGTGTGGTTGCAAAGCTATTTCAGTTTTTCAGTTAACAGTTGCACTTTTAAGAAGGTCCCTAAACTTAAAGTACACAGAGAATCTGCCATTGAAATGACTATAAAGTCACTTTTTGAAAACGGAACAGAGCTTGTTCGTTATCGTGAGCTGATTTAGAATATGTCACTTATATCATTCTGGCATGTTCTGTTGAAGAGGTATTGACGTGCATCGTCCGAATCTTCAATATAAAGCTAACTTATACTAAACATAAATCAATAGTTAGGCATTTAGCTTAGTTAGGTTATAAAAATCTAGTATATGATTTATGATTTTTCTTTACATTTGTGACATTGTCAATTAGAGAGCGAAAGAGAGAGAGAGAGAGAGAGAGAGAGAGAGAGAGAGAGACAGAGACAAAGACAGAGCAAGAGAGAGAAAGATAAATACTGTGTGAGGATTATAATGTCAGTATCTACGTTTCCATCCAATTGGCGACAGATTTTCATGCGAATATTCTAGAATCTGCATTAAAACAATATGCGCATTTTCCCACCAGAGATGTGTTTCCATCAAAATTGACTTGTTCCAGATAAAAGTCTGAGCGTGATGACGTAGTGCACATAACAATATATTTTGCGGTTAAATTCCCATGTACAGAATACAAAATACAAGTTAAATGGGTTTCCATCGCATTTTTAACTGACTGATGGTTTTCTCACAAAAAAAGTTTGGTTAGGCCAACCAACCTTTTCTGAGTCAACATTACTTTCGCAGTCAAAAAGCAAGCTGTACCTCTCAGATTTATTTTTTATTTTTACATGACTTAAAAAATTTAACATTAACCTAATAAAAATGAGGTTTGTGCATTAGGCCTAATATATTATCATAGTATATTGGCTATATTGTCATTCTCAGACCTTATTATATTTCAAAACTCTAGCTTTTTTTTTTACTGGACTGATGTTACCTATATTTGATGGGCATGGTATTTTCAAGACAACTGGGAACTCGGAGTCAAATCATGATGTCGGTGATCTTCTGGTCGGAAAGTCGGAGCTCTAGAAAGATACCCACGTTTCCGACTTGGAATTCAGAGTTGAATGACCGTTCAAAATATTTTTCTCAGTCGGATCTCATTTTTCCCCAGAGTTCCCAGTTGTCTCGAATGCACTGAAGTCGGAGATTTCCGAGCTCCTTGTTGTTTTGAACACGGCAATCTCTGCCGAGGGAAGGAGAGAGCAGCAGAGGGTCCACGTCCGCCTCTCTCGGCCCCTGCTCTCTCCTTCCTTTCCTCTGGTGAGACTGACCAGAGAGAGGGGACACAATCTTCCACCTGGTGGCGAAACTCGAATCGCACTGCATCTGCCTCATGCACAAATTCATGTTGTTCCTATGACCAGAGAAAGTGAAATATTCCTTGATATTAAAATAGACACGACGAGCTGCTAATAATAATAAAAACGCAGGGTATCGATACACTACTCATTCATTGCTGCTGCAGTGCAACGGGAAGTAGAGAGAAGCACGTTTTATGTTTTGTAATAGTGTTGAAAAAAAACTGTGACAGAGCTGAATAAACACTTGGACATGAACTCACTCATAAAAACAGCAGATCTTTGCTGTATTATTTGACAGTCTCTCTCTGGTCATGGTTTTAAAAGTTATGAACTCGCACGTAGGCTAGTATCAATCTTTGTAGGCTAGTATCAAACTTTGTTGTGGCGGGGGTCGTGGAAGCTGTGATTTGAGCTATCGGATTGTCCAGCACAGTAGGCGCACTCGATTTATCAACAGATCTCCCGGTCCGCCGGGTAAACAGAGTTTGAAAAATGAAATGGTTCAAAATGGGAATACTTTGCCTACCTGGTGCGCAGGGCTTCTGAATCAAGTGCACCTACCATCAACAGGGCTTCTGAATCAAGTGCACCTACCATCAACAGGGCTTCTGAATCAAGTGCACCTACCACCAACAGTGCTTCTGAATCAAGTGCACCTACCGCCAACAGGGCTTCTGAATCAAGTGCACCTACCACCAACAGTGCTTCTGAATCAAGTGCACCTATCACCAACAGTGCTTCTGAATCAAGTGCACCTACCATCAACAGTGCTTCTGAATCAAGTGCACCTACCATCAACAGGGCTTCTGAATCAAGTGCACCTACCATCAACAGGGCTTCTGAATCAAGTGCACCTACCACCAACAGTGCTTCTGAATCAAGTGCACCTACCGCCAACAGGGCTTCTGAATCAAGTGCACCTACCACCAACAGTGCTTCTGAATCAAGTGCACCTATCACCAACAGTGCTTCTGAATCAAGTGCACCTACCATCAACAGGGCTTCTGATTCAAGTGCACCTACCATCAACAGGGCTTTTGAATCAAGTGCACCTACCGCTAACAACAATAACACAATATTTTAGTTGTCAGTGTTTATTATGATTTGAGTGGCAAAGCAGAATATAAAAAATCCAAATATGAGGTAAACTCCCAGCAGAGCCCCAAGTCCAATGGATATATCCTCTGGCATGTTGATGTTAATATGTTGATGTTCTCCATATCCATAGTCAGAATGATTTTGCAGTGCATGGTGATCGAACAGGTTTCCTGTTATATTCATCAGAGGTGTAGGGAGGGTGAAGTCTGTGAATCCCAAAAATAGTAGTTATACAGATGATTAACAAAACATGCACATGACAGTACTCATACCTTGGTTTTTGTGGTAAATGTGAATGAAAAAACGGTTTTAATAATGGTTTTCATAAACATACCTTGTCCATAATGTAGAGGCCTATGGGATATTCATTGAAGAGGTAAGGGAGGAGGATGGTAAATCTGATCTGCATAACATACCAAGTCCCAATTGACATACCTTTGTATGCCTCCTCGTCTGTATACCTACAGACACAAAAGTGAGCAGTTCAGTCATCTGCACCCAATACAGCTAGCCTTCAACATATTCTTATAGCCTACAGTACATATTCTTACCTCTTTGTTGATTGATATCCATTGAATTGTGCCCATTTTCTGTTTTAGAAAGATTTGCACAAATATGAAAAGAAGAATCAGAAAACAATATCAATTTACACCATACAAGGGACCAACCTTACCTTAAATTGAGGAGATCTTTACATTTTTCAGTGAAGTGCCTGCACCTGCTGTCCTTTCAAATTCAAATCCAAATGTTTCAGTTGAGCAGTTAGGTTCCTGCCAGAACCCCCACCAACTAAGGAGGTTCCTCGATGAACCCCACCTCCTATGGGGTTCTTCGAAGAACACTTTGGGTGCAATTGTCAGTGCCAAGAACCCTAAGGTTCTTCAAAGAACTTTGAAGATCTTAGAAGAACCCTTCTTGATCTTCACTTTCTTGGCAATTTCTCGCATGGAATAGCCTTCATTTCTCAGAACAAGAATGGACTGACGAGTTTCAGAATAAAGTTATTTGTTTCTTGCTATTTTGAGCCTGTAATCGTACCAACAATTGCTGATGCTGCAAATACTCAACTAGTCTCAAGAAGGCCAGTTTTATTGCTTCTTTAATAAGCACAACCATTTTCAGCTGTGCTAACATAATTGCAAAAGGGTTTTCTAATGATAATTTAGCCTTTGAAAATGATAAACTTGGATTAGCAAACACAAAGTACCATTGGAACACCGGACTGACGGTTGCTGATAATGGTCCTCTGTACGCCTATGTAGATATTCCATTTTAAAAAATCTGCAGTTTCCAGCTACAATAGCCATTTACAACATGAACAATGTCTACACTGTATTTCTGATCAATATGATGTTATTTGAATGGACAAAAAAAATGTTTCCTTTCGAAAACAAGGAACTTTATAAGTGACTCCAAACTTTTGAATGGTAGTGTAGGTAATCACTGTAGTATAAGGGATCACCACATAGGGATCACTGTAGTATAAGGGATCACCACATAGGGATCACTGTAGTATAAGAGATCACCATATAGGGATCACTGTAGTATAAGGGATCACCACATAGGGATCACTGTAGTATAAGGGATCACCACATAGGGATCACTGTAGGGATAAGGGATCACCACATAGGGATCACTGTAGGGATAAGGGATCACCACATAGGGATCACTGTAGTATAAGGGATCACCATATAGGGATCACTGTAGTATAAGGGATCACCACATAGGTAATCACTGTAGTATAAGGGATCACCACATAGGGATCACTGTACTATAAGGGATCACCACATAGGGATCACTGTAGTATAAGGGATCACCACATAGGTAATCACTGTAGTATAAGGGATCACCACATAGGTAATCACTGTAGGGATAAGGGATCACCACATAGGGATCACTGTAGTATAAGGGATCACCACATAGGGATCACTGTAGTATAAGGGATCACCACATAGGGATCACTGTAGTATAAGGGATCACCACATAGGGATCACTGTAGTATAAGGGATCACCACATAGGGATCACTGTAGTATAAGGGATCACCACATAGGGATCACTGTAGTATAAGGGATCACCACAAAGGGATCACTGTAGTATAAGAGATCACCACAAAGGGATCACTGTAGGGATAAGTATCACCACATAGGTCATCCCTGTAGGGATAAGGGATCACAACATATGTAATCACAGCACCCAGAACCAAATGTTGTTTGTGTGCTGGTCTTTTTTACCTGGAGGCCCATGCAGCTTGGCTTTCTTCACTGAAAGAGAGAGAGAGAGAGAAGAGAAAAGTTAGTCCTGTGTTCAGAAGTGACATGAAATTACAAAATATATGTGTTACTTCTTTCTATATTAATGACTGTGGTTTGTAGAGTTCAGAGAGAAAGACAGAAACAGCAGGAGAAACAGAGATGTGAGACTATTGATAGACACACACACCATGATGCTAAATGGGTGATTTGTCTGGTGCTGTTGCTCGGCACTGCTCGCCATGGTTCATGCCAGGTTAGCAGACTGATACTCAGGGCAGGCCCAGTGTCCTAGTTAGCACTCTGCCAGCCAGTCAGCCAGTCAGTCAGTCCACTGTAATACCCACTCCAGCCTCTGGAGGATAGAGCTGCAGCCGTATCGTTACCAGTCTCAACCTGAGAAAACTACTGATCGGTTATTACAGCAGTCTCACAGTTGGTTGGTTACAGCAGTCTCACAGTTGGTTGGTTACAGCAGTCTCACAGTTGGTTGGTTACAGCAGTCTCACAGTTGGTTGGTTACAGCAGTCTCACAGTTGGTTGGTTACAGCAGTCTCACAGTTGGTTGGTTACAGCAGTCTCACAGTTGGTTGGTTACAGCAGTCTCACAGTTGGTTGATTACAGCAGTCTCACAGTTGGTTGGTTACAGCAGTCTCACAGTTGGTTGGTTACAGCAGTCTCACAGTTGGTTGGTTACAGCAGTCTCACAGTTGGTTGATTGGTTACAGCAGTCTCACAGTTGGTTGGTTACAGCAGTTTCACAGTTGGTTGATTAAAGCAGTCTCACAGTTGGTTGGTTACAGCAGTCTCACAGTTGGTTGATTATAGCAGTATCACAGTTGGTTGGTTACAGCAGTGTCACGGTTGGGGGGGGGGCAGGTGGTCTTCAAATTCTAACCTTTTAAACAGTGGCTAGGTAAACCAAACCAAAACATGGGTTGCTGTCATACCTGGTCCATAAACTCCTTATGGGTAAGAAAACCAATATGTACTTCTGTGATTTGGGTGAATTATTCCATGAACAATGGCGGGGGGAAACAACACCCTCTAGTGGTCAGAACCTGGTAATATCAGGATGTAGGACGGGACAAACCCAGTAACTTCAACGACTTATTTCTCTGAACAGGGAAGAAAACATCACCAAATTAACTGAGAATACATTACATAGGATGAAGAAACAATACTTAGAGCCAAAGCTCCATACTACTTGTCAGACATAGAGAACTGATACTATATATAATGGTTGTTTAGGGTGGGATTGGTGTGAGGTGTGGGGGGGGGGGGGGGGTCTGTGGGTGGCTTTTGACCACTTCTTTGGATTACTACATAATAGTGGCAGCTGGTGCCCTTCTGAAACATTATTTTTGCGTGGTAACTATTCAAGAAGCGGACTTGTACTGGGCAATTCCACAGTAACAGATTTACACTTTGACTCAGTTATTTCACTTTAAAACGTATGCAAAATAATAACCATTGGTTTCCAAGATTAACAAACCATACAACTCTATGCACAAGGACTACTTTTAACCATTTCCTCTGAAAAATGGGCAAAAACTAATTTAGTGATAGAACTGTGCAGATGCAAACTTTGGTAATGGAATTATTGTAAAATCTCACTCCGTTTTTAACGTGACCACGTTTAAATATCTTCTCCGAATTAAGATTCAAAGATGTCTGCAGAAATAATGGGGTGTCAGCTATGACATGGCACCTTGAGTTCGAAAAAATCTATTTTGTTTATTGAACTACAGTAAGTGAAGTGGATTTATACCCGGTAACGGAATTACGGTAAGAGGAATTACATCATGGGTCCTTGATATGTACTACACAGAAATGCATAAATATGGATATGAATGGCATTCACCTCATGTTTCACATGTTTGGACATTATTATTATTATTATTATTATCACAGCGCAGCACAGTAGAGCACAGTAGAGCACAGTAGAGTAGAGCACAGTAGAGCACAGTAGAGTACAGCACAGTGCAGTAGAGTAGAGCACAGTGCTGTACAATCAGAGATAGATAGAGGTCTCATCTTTGTATCTGTGTCATTATAGCGTCTGTGACGGCATAGCCTCAATGGTGCTGCCTATCTCCATTTTGAAGTAGTCTATTTTCTTCTTCACGATTGGCTGATCCCTCCTGATGACCTGGTTGGACATGACTCTAAAGGGTGACCAGGAGGGATCAGCCAATGAAGTTGGAAGTCCCACTCATTTGACTACATTCAAATGGTAACAGCCCTCAATGGCTGCCGAATACAACAGGTGCAGACATTACAGTGAAATGCTTACTTACAGCCCTTAACCAACAGTGCATTTATTTTTAACAAAAAAGTACAAATAAAACAACAACAAAAAAAGTGTTGAGAAAAAAAGAGCAGAATTAAAATAAAATAACAGTAGGGAGGCTATATATACAGGGGGGTACCGGTGCAGAGTCAATGTGCGGGGGCACCGGCTAGTTGAGGTAGTTGAAGTAATATGTACATGTTGGCAGAGTTAAAGTGACTATGCATAAATAATTAACAGAGTAGCATCAGCGTAAAAGGATGGGGTGGGGGGGCAGTGCAAATAGTCCGGGTAGCCATGATTAGCTGTTCAGGAGTCTTATGGCTTGGGGGTAGAAGCTGTTGAGAAGTCTTTTGGACCTAGACTTGGCACTCCGGTACCGCTTGCCGTGCGGTAGCAGAGAGAACAGTCTATGACTAGGGTGGCTGGAGTCTTTGACAATTTTGAGGGCTTTCCTCTGACACCGCCTGGTATAGAGGTCCTGGATGGCAGGATGCTTGGCCCCAGTGATGTACTGGGCCGTACGCACTACCCTCTGTAGTGCCTTGCGGTCGGAGGCCAAGCAGTTGCCATACCAGGCGGTGATGCAACCAGTCAGGATGCTCTCGATGGTGCAGCTGTAGAATTTTTTGAGGATCTGAGGACCCATGCCAAATCTTTTCAGTCTCCTGAGGGGGAATAGGCTTTGTCGTGCCCTCTTCACGACTGTCTTGGTGTGTTTGGACCATGATAGTTCGTTGGTGATGTGGACACCAAGGAACTTGAAGCTCTCAACCTGTTCCACTACAGCCCCGTCGATGAGAATGGGGGCGTGCTCAGTCCTCTTTTTTTTCCTGTAGTCCACAATCATCTCCTTTGTCTTGGTCACGTTGAGGGAGAGGTTGTTGTCCTGGCACCACACGGCCAGGTCTCTGACCTCCTCCCTATAGGCTGTCTCATCGTTGTCGGTTATCAGGCCTACCACTGTTGTGTCGTCGGCAAACTTAATGATGGTGTTGGAGTCGTGCCTGGCCATGCAGTCATGGGTGAACAGGGAGTACAGGAGGGACTGAGCACGCACCCCTGAGGGGCCCCCGTGTTGAGGATCAGCGTGGCAGATGTGTTGTTACCTACCCTTACCACTTGGGGGCGGCCCGTCAGGAAGTCCAGGATCCAGTTGCAGAGGGAGGTGTTTAGTCCCAGGATCCTTAGCTTAGTGATGAGCTTTGAGGGCACTATGGTGTTGAATGCTGAGCTGTAGTCAATGAATAGCATTCTCACGTAGGTGTTCCTCTTGTCCAGGTGGGAAAGGGCAGTGTGGAGTGCAATAGAGATTGCATCGTCTGTGGATCTTTTGGGGCGGTATGCAAATTGGAGTGGGTCTAGGGTTTCTGGGATAATGCTGTTGATGTGAGCCATGACCAGCCTTTCAAAGCACTTCATGGCTACAGACGTCAGTGCTACGGGTCGGTAGTCATTTAGGCAGGTTATCTTAGAGTCCTTGGGCACGGGGACTATGGTGGTCTGCTTGAAACATGTTGGTATTACAGACTCAGTCAGGGACATGTTGACAATGTCAGTGAAGACACTTGCCAGTTGGTCAGCACATGCTCGGAGTACACGTCCTGGTAATCCGTCTGGCCCTGCAGCCTTGTGAATGTTGACCTGCTTAAAAGTCTTACTCACATCGGCTACGGAGAGCGTGATCACATAGTCATCCGGAACAGCTGGTGCTCTCATGCATGCTTCAGTGTTGCTTGCCTCGAAGCGAGCATAGAAGTGGTTTAGCTCGTCTGGAAGTCTTGTGTCACTGGGCAGCTCGCGACTGTGCTTCCCTTTGTAGTCTGTAATAGTTTTCAAGCCCTGACACATCCGACGAGCGTCAGAGCCAGTGTAGTACGATTCAATCTTAGTCCTGTATTGACTCTTTGCCTGTTTGATGGTTCGTCGGAGGGCATAGCGGGATTTCTTATAAGCGTCCGGGTTAGAGTCCCGCTCCTTGAAAGCGGAAGCTCTACCCTTTAGCTCAGTGCGGATGTTTCCTGTAATCCATGGCTTCTGGTTGGGGTATGTACGTACGGTCACTGTGGGGACGACATCATCGATGCATTTATTGATGAAGCCAGTGACTGATGTGGTGTGCTCCTCAATGCTATCTGAAGAATCCCGGAACATGTTCCAGTCTGTGCTAGCAAAACAGTCCTGTAGCTTAGCATCTGCGTCATCTGACCACTTCCTTATTAACCGAGTCACTGGTGCTTCCTGCTTTAGTTTTTGCTTATAAGCAGGAATCAGGAGGATAGAGTTATGGTCAGATTTGCCAAATGGAGGGCGAGGGAGAGCTTTGTATGCGTCTCTGTGTGTGGAGTAAAAGTGGTCTAGAGTTTTTTTTCCTCTGGTTGCACATTTAACATGCTGGTAGAAATGAGGTAGAACGGATTTAAGTTTCCCTGCATTAAAGTCCCCGGCCACTAGGAGCGCTGCATCTGGATGAGCGTTTTCCTGTTGATTTATGGCCTTATACAGCTCATTCAGTGCAATCTTAATGCCAGCAGACTTCCAGCAGACCTCGAGACTTCCTTAGTATTTGATTTGTGGTGGTAAATAGACAGCTATGAAAAATATAGATGAAAACTCTCTTGGTAAATAGTGTGGTCTACAGCTTATCATAAGATACTCTACCTATCATAAGATACTCTACCTCAGGCGAGCAAAACCTCGAGACTTCCTTAGTATTTGATTTTGTGCACCAGCTGTTGTTTACAAATATACACAGATCGCCACCCCTTGTCTTACCGGAGTCAGCCGTTCTATCCTGCCGATGTAGCGTATAGCCCGCTAGCTGTATGTTATCCATGTCGTCGTTCAGCCACGACTCGGTGAAACATAATATATTACAGTTTTTAATGTCCCGTTGGTAGGATAACCGTAATCATAGGTCATCCAATTTGTTCTCCAATGATTGAAGATTGGCTAATAGGATTGATGGGAGCGGCAGTTTACTCGCTCGCCGTCGGATCCTTACAAGGCACCCCGACCTACTTCCACGATATCTCTGTCTCTTCCTCATGCGAATGACAGGGATTTGGGCCTTGTCGGGTGTCTGTAGGATATCCTCATTGAAGAAAAAATATTCGTCCAATACGAGGTGAGTAATCGCTGTCCTGATATCCAGAAGCTCTTTTTGGTTATAAGAGACGATGGCAGAAACATTATGTACAAAATACATTTTCTATCATTTTTCTATGAGTACAATACAGCTGAGCAGAGCAGAGTAGAGTTCACTACAGTGCAGTACAGAAGAGTACAGTAGCGTTTAGTACAGTAGAGTATAGTTCACTAGAGGCCTCTTATCATTCTCTATGATTCAACCTGAGTCCTTCCCGGAAGAGTTTTGAGATCTGCCACACCCCCTTTGAATCAGCTGTTGTTTTCTCGAAGGAGAAAAGCATGCAAACATTTAAATGATATGCTACTTTTTATCGATGAAATGTTTTTTGCGCAACTAGCTAAATTAGTTTTTGGGATTCCACCCTGCAAACGTCATTTGCCTGATGACCCGCGAGTGGAGAAGGAGAGTCTCATTTCATACAAGCGCATTTTCTTCCACTCTCCCTCTCCTCGATTACCTTTTTTTTTTTTTTAAAGGAGGCCAGAGAGGACGGAGGAGAGAGGATGCAGGTGTTGAGTAAATCTGATTGGTTCTGTTTATTTGGTCACTCCTACTGGCTAAGTCTGGCAACTGCAACTGTGCTTTAATTTTACGGCGCAACTTCCTGTAAAAAAAAAAACAATACACTCTGACTTACTTTTTTTTCTTCCTGGCACTGATTGGATGAGAGGATCGGCTAAATGACTAAAATGTAAATGTCACAGCCCTGTCCCTGTCTCTCCGCTCCACTTGGTACGGCAAGCCAGAGCAGCTGTGTCCCAACGCCCTGCCACACCGCTACGACAGGCAAGGCAGAGCAGCTGTGTCCCAACGCCCTGCCACACCACTACGACAGGCAAGGCAGAGCAGCTGTGTCCCAACGCCCTGCCACACCACTACGACAGGCAAGCCAGAGCAGCTGTGTCCCAACGCCCTGCCACACCACTACGACAGGCAAGGCAGAGCAGCTGTGTCCCAACGCCCTGCCACACCGCTACGACAGGCAAGGCAGAGCAGCTGTGTCCCAACGCCCTGCCACACCACTACGACAGGCAAGGCAGAGCAGCTGTGTCCCAACGCCCTGCCACACCGCTACGACAGATACACAAATAAACAACAGATCAACACAAACAAATAAATAAATAGGATAATCTGAGTAGGAGTTAATTTTGATAAATTAAACCACTAGGTGGCGATAGTGTCATTTACATTTTAGTCATTTAGCAGACGCCCTTACGTTACTTCAGGCCTGTCTCTACTTAGATATTTTACTCTTTTTTTTTGTCATGTAGCAGACACTCTTATCCAGAGCGACTTACAGTTAGTGAGTGCATACATTTTTTTTTCATACTGGCCCCCCCGTGGGAATCGAACCCACAACCCTGGCGTTGCAAACGCCAAGCTCTACCAACTGAGCTACACGGGGCAGCAGTGTTGATTGACCATGGTTACTCCACTGTCTGTCTACTTAGATACGGCAGCAGTGTTGAACATTGTTACTCCAGGAGTGAGGGTCTACAGGTAGCCTTGACCTCTAGCTCAGTGTTACCCTAAAAGGGGGGGCACATTTTTGTTTTTCCCATTATGAGTTGATTAGTGGAAACGGCTGTGTAGTACTAGGGCAAAAAAAACAAAATGGTTTTGAGTTTGAGTAAGTTGGAAAAGTTCAAGTGTGTTATTTACCTAGGAGAGCCAATCGCTGAAGGGGTGAGGGGTCAAAAAGGTCCATGGGTCCGTTCGGTAGATCTACTCATCTCCTCCTGACCCCTCGTGTGATGCACTCTCGGTCCATTTCTCATTCTCTCTCTTTCTCTCTCTCTCGCTCGCCCCATGGGTCTCCCGGTCGCGGCCGGCTACGACAGATCCTGGATTCGAACCAGGATCTCTAGTGGCACAGCTAGACCACTGCGCCACGAAACTTGAATAATTCGGAAAGTATTCAGACCCCTTGACTTATTGCACATTTTGTTACGTTACAGCCTTATTCTAAAATGGATTAAATAAAAAAAATTCTTCATCAATCTACACACAAAATGAGACCATGAGAAACAAGATTCTCTGTTCTGATGAAACCAAGATTGAACTCTTTGGCCTGAATGCCAAGCGTCACGTCTTGAGGAAACCTGCCACGATCCCTACGGCGAAGCATGGTGGCGGCAGCATCATGCTGTGGGGAAGTTTTTCAGCGGCAGGGACTGAGAGACTAGTCAGGATCGAGGGAAAGATGAACGGAGCAAAGTACAGAGAGATCCTTGATGAAAACCTACTCCAGAGCGCTCAGCACCTCAGACTAGGGCAAAGGTTCACCTTCCAACAGGACAACAACCCTAAACACACAGCCAAGACAACGCAGGAGTGGCTTAGGGACAAGTCTCTGAATGTCCTTGAGTGGCCCAGCCAGAGCCTGGACTTGAACTCGACCGAACATCTCTGGAGAGACCTGAAAATAGCTGTGCAGTGACGCTCCCCATCCAACCTGACAGAGCTTGAGAGGATCTGCAGAGAAGAATGAGAGAAACTCCCCAATACAGGTGTGCCAAGCTTGTAGCGGCATACCCAAGAAGACTCGAGGCTGTAATCGCTGCCAAAGGTGCTTCAACAAAGTACTGAGTAAAGGGTCTGAATTCTTACGTAAATATGATATTTCTGTTTTTTATATTTTTTATAAATGTGGGGTCAAGGGATCTGAATACTTTCCAAATGCACTGTATATGTGTGATCCTAGCTTCACTTGTTTTCCTAGTAGAGTAACTATTAGATCAAATAAATCATAAAATAATTGACTGTTTAGATTTTTTTATTTGATTTTCAAATGCAGGAAAAGCAAACATGCAGAAACAATAATGAGAATCAAACTGTTGGATTATATTGTCCACAGGGTTTTACCGTGCACAGAGAACAATGTTATACATCCACAGGGTTTTACTGTGCATAATTTGCTCATTTGAGTATGTGCTACATGTATTTAAAAGAGAAAGACACTTCACGTTCTCCAGCCCCCACCAAAAATATGAATTCTACTATATGTCAATAATTTTCTCACAGTATAGCATGCATTTTTGAATAGACAGAAGAAGTTGGCTATATATATATATACAGTTGAAGTCGGAAGTTTACATACACTTAGGTTGGAGTCATTAAAACTCGTTTTTCAACCACTCCACAAATTTCTTGTTAAAAAACTATAGTTTTGGCAAGTCGGTTAGAACATCTACTTTGTGCATGACACAAGTAATTTTTCCAACAATTGTTTACAGACAGATTATTTCACTTATAATTCACTGTATCACAATTCCAGTGGGTCAGAAGTTTACATACACTATGTTGACTGTGCCTTTAAACAGCTTGGAAAATTCCAGAAAATGATGTCATGGCTATAGAAGCTTCTGATAGGCTAATTGACATCATTTGAGTCAATTGGAGGTGTACCTGTGGATGTATTTCAAGGCCTACATTCAAACTCAGTGCCTCTTTGCTTGACATCATGGGAAAATCAAAAGAAATCAGCCAAGACCTCAGAAAAAACATTGTAGACCTCCACAAGTCTGGTTCATCCTTGGGAGCAATTTCCAAACACCTGAAGGTACCACATTCTACGCAAGTATAAACACCATGGGACCACGCAGCCGTCATAACGCTCAGGAAGGAGACGTGTTCTGCGAAAAGTGCAAATCAATCCCAGAACAACAGTAAAGGACCTTGTGAAGATGCTGGAGGAAACAGGTACAAAAGTATCTATATCCACAGTAAAACTAGTTTTATATCAACATAACCTGAAAGGCCGCTCAGCAAGGAAGAAGCCACTGCTCCAAAACCGCCATAAAAAAGCCAGACTATGGTTTGCAACTGCAAATGGGGACAAAGATCATACTTTTTGGAGAAATGTCCTCTTGTCTGATGAAACAAAAATAGAACTGTTAGGCCATAATTACCATCGTTATGTTTGGAGGAAAAAGGGGGTTGCTTGCAAGCCGAAGAATACCATCCCAACCGTGAAGCACGGGGGTGGCAGCATCATGCTGTGGGGGTGCTTTGCTGCAGGAGGGACTGGTGCACTTCACAAAATAGATGGCATCATGAGGAAGGAAAATTACGTGGATATATTGAAGCAACATCTCAAGACATCAGTCAGGAAGTTAAAGCTTGGTCGCAAATGGGTCTTCCAAATGGACAATGACCCCAAGCATACTTCCAAAGTTGTGGCAAAATGGCTTAAGGACAACAAAGTCAAGGTATTGGAGTGGCCATCACAAAGCCCTGACCTCAATCCTATAGAAAATGTGCTGGCAGAACTGAAAAAGTGTGTGCGAGCAAGGAGGCCTACAAACCTGACTCAGTTACACCAGCTCTGTCAGGAGGAATGGGCCAAAATTCACCTAAATTATTTTGGGAAGCTTGTGGAAGGCTACCCGAAACGTTTGGCCAACGTTAAACTATTTAAAGGCAATGCTACCAAATACTAATTGAGTGTATGTAAACTTCTGACCCACTGGGAATGTAATGAAAGAAATAAAAGCTGAAATAAATCATTCTCTCTACTATTATTCTGACATTTCACATTCTTAAAATTAAGTGGTGATCCTAATTGACCTAAGACAGGGAATTTTTACCAGGATTAAATGTCAGGAATTGTGAAAAATGTATTTGGCTAAGGTGTATGTAAACTTCCGACTTCAACTGTATGTAAATCAGCCAGAGGTTTGGATGGTTTTAGTGATCCAGTCAGTGTATTTAGATATGAATGTGTACACTGTAGGTCTGTTGTCGTGACCACATCCAGCAGCAAACGACACGACTCCCCTTAGCTTATCTCTACACACCAACGGGCCACCGGAGTCTCCCTGAAACACACAGACAATGCACGATGATTACTTTCACACACACACACACACACACACACACACACACACACACACACACACACACACACACACACACACACACACACACACACACACACATACACAAAGACACACACACACACACACACACACACACACACACACACACACACACACACACACACACAAACACATACACAAAGACACACACACACACACAAAGACACACACACACACACTAACACAGACCTGACAAGTGCCAGCTTTATCGTGTCCGAAACCAGCACACAGCATTCCTCCAGTGATGATAGGGAAGAAGTTGTAGTAATTAGGAGAGTTACACTTCTTCCTGTCGATCATGGTGACTTTGACAGACATCAGGACATCAGACGGGTCACCATTCTGCTGTGTGAGTCCCCATCCGGCCGCAAAGCACTGTGTCCCAGCCGGGACATCCGATACAGGGTTGGGTAGATCCATGACTTTCACAGTGTTGGTCAGCTTCACTGGGTTCTTCAGCTGGAGGAAACCGGGGACATAAGAAGGGGGATGGATGGTGCAAAATTGACCTTTACTTTCATCAAAAAACTACCCTACCGGAAATGTGTTGGAAATACAATAATTACAACAGTAATTATTGTAACACGTAAAAAAATGCATTCCACCGTGTCTTTACTTTCACAAACACCTGGAGAAAAAAAAAGCTCGTTTGGATTTTTTGATCCCCATTTAAAATGTATTGATTCAGTTATTATAGTGACATCTTTATTACAATGTCTCTGACAGAATAGTGGTTCCACTGTGCTTATTTTGAACAGAAAATGTTATGGATTAAGTTTGTTATAATCATTCTTTAGTATTTATCCTGACCTTTATCAGCATGATGTCGTGGCGGAACTCTGCAACATTGAAGTAGGGATGAGGAACATGCTTCTTCACGTCTACGAGTTGTCTGAAAGCTTCATTGTTCACCGAGTGCACACCCAGATTGACCTTCTTGATCCTAAAGACAACATCCAGAATCAGATTAGTTAAAACACAACATCGACTCAGAGATGTGTTGGATGTGACTTAGCACAGTTGGGTACAATGCAATACAGCAACACTGAAAAATGAAACATTGCTATTCAGCAAAATACAATTTTGACTTGGCATCAGCTGGCATCATTTAATATTTTTCTGTGATTAAGTTATTGCAATGAAACAAAAACAATATTACAAATATACACAAAAACAAGAAGGTCAATCTGGGTATTGTGACAACCTACCTGTGTGAGAAATATCCCGTCCGTTCTTTACAGTGGGCTGCAGTCAGGACCCATGACTCGTTAATGAGGATCCCTCCACAGACCAGATTGCCTTTACCGTCCTCCAGTCGGGCCATATAGGGTAAGGAGTGAGGTGGTACTTCATTTCCATCAATGATCTCTGCAAAATCACCTTGGAGGAGATAGATGAAGGGGGACATGGAAGTGGATCAGTGAAGACAGCAGACATGTTGATGAGGTCAAGGTCCTCCTGTACCCCCAACCCTGGTCCTCCTGTACCCACAACCCTGGTCCTCCTGTACCCACAACCCTGGTCCTCCTGTACCCACAACCCTGGTCCTCCTGTACCCACAACCCTGGTCCTCCAGTACCCCCAACCCTGGTCCTCCTGTACCCACAACCCTGGTCCTCCAGTACCCCCAACCCTGGTCCTCCTGTACCCACAACCCTGGTCCTCCAGTACCCCCAACCCTGGTCCTCCAGTACCCCCAACCCTGGTCCTCCAGTACCCCCAACCCTGGTCCTCCAGTACCCCCAACCCTGGTCCTCCAGTACCCCCAACCCTGGTCCTCCAGTACCCCCAACCCTGGTCCTCCAGTACCCACAACACTGGTCCTCCAGTACCCCCAACCATGGTCCTCCAGTACCCCCAACCCTGGTCCTCCTGTACCCACAACACTGGTCCTCCTGTACCCAGAACCCTGGTCCTCCTGTACCCAGAACCCTGGTCCTCCTGTACCCAGAACCCTGGTCCTCCTGTACCCCCAACCCTGGTCCTCCAGTACCCCCAACCCTGGTCCTCCTGTACCCCCAACCCTGGTCCTCCTGTACCCAGAACCCTGGTCCCCCTGTACCCAGAACCCTGGTCCTCCTGTACCCACAACCCTGGTCCTCCTGTACCCAGAACCCTGGTCCTCCTGTACCCCCAACCCTGGTCCTCCAGTACCCCCAACCCTGGTCCTCCAGTACCCCCAACCCTGGTCCTCCTGTACCCACAACACTGGTCCTCCAGTACCCCCAACCATGGTCCTCCTGTACCCCCAACAGTACACATTTTTACTGTAGCCCTGGAAAACACTGTTCTATAGCACATACAGATACTGAGTACCAAGAGAATGGAGAACATCAGACAATATCACACACACACACACTTACCTGTGTGCAGATACAAAGGGAGAATGGTGACGACCCAGAGACTGAGGACTCTGAAGTGTGTCATTGCCCTGTTGTTCAGAGGGCTCTGATGTAGAGATGCTGTCTAATGTAGTTCTGGTGTTGGTGTTGGTCTGAAGAGAGCTGTGAGGTGTTCTGGTCTCTCTCTGACCTTGAACCTACATTTATACTCAACTCAAAGGATGTGGTTGTTGTCTGAGTTCACCATGAACACGTAGACACACACAGACACACATACCAGACACACACACACACACACACACACACACAGACCAGACACACACACACAGACCAGACATATACACACAGACCAGACATATACACACAGATCAGACACACAGACCAGACACACACACACACACACACACACACACACAGACCAGACACACACACACAGACCAGACACACACACACAGACCAGACATACACACACAGACCAGACACACAGACCAGACATCTCTCCACCTCCCACCATCTTGTTGTGGCCTGGAGCAACCCACTGGGCACAGCACGTCATTTCAATGTGGAAATGTGGGTAATATTTGGTTGTGACGTTGATCAATGAGGTAGCGTTTTTCCTGGCATCCACTTCACAATAACAGCACTTACAGTTGATCGGGGCAGCTCTAGCAGGGCAGAAATTAGACGAACTGACTTGTTGGAAAGGTGGCATCCTATGACGGTGCCACGTTGAAAGTCACTGAGCTCTTCAGTACGGGCCATTCTACTGCCAATGTTTGTCTAAGGAGATTGCATGGCTGTGTGCTCGATTTTACACACCTGTCAGCAACGGGTGTGGCTGAACTAGCTGAATCCACTAATTTGAAGGGGTGTCCACATACTTTTGTATATACAGTGTATCTACTTTGGTTTATATACAAGCATCATGAAACCTATAGCACAATAAATTAATTTGACTTTGTGAAAATCTGTTTTGTGGAACGAACTTGCTTACCACTTTTTCCATGTGGTTTCTTCCTTCACAACTTATCTTGTGGTCCTCTGTAGCTCAGCTGGTAGAGCGCGGCGCTTGTAACGCCAAGGTAGTGGGTTCGATCCCCGGGACCACACATACACAAAAAATGTATGCACGCATGACTGTAAGTCGCTTTGGATAAAAGCGTCTGCTAAATGGCATATTATTATTATTATCTTACTGAACGTGTGGGTCAGCTCTTTGTTCACCCACACTCTCCCACAATTGCTAATAACCCATCTGCAACCGCCCGACTATATGTGTTAAAATGAAAATCTGAGGCCCACACCCGACCCTAACTCGCAAAATATAGAAAATGCACTGTAGGTCAGTGGAGGCTGGTTGGAGGAGCTATAGGAGGACAGGCTCATTGTAATGGCTGGAATGGAATTGATGGAACGGTTTCCATATGTTTGATGTGTTCCATACCGTTCCGTATATTCCATTCCAGCCGTCCTCCCACCTGCCTCCTCCTGTAGGACTACAGTCAGAGATGACAGAATGTTTTTGAGGCAGGGGATTTTTGTTTCTGCTTATAATTTCTGACATTTTGGTAGGCTATTAGTCATCTTGTCTATAATTAGATACAGTTGGGAGAACAAGTATTTGATACACTGCCGATTTTGCAGGTTTTCCTACTTACAAAGCATGTAGAGGTCTGTCATTTTTATCATAGGTACACTTCAACTGTGAGAGACGGAATCTAAAACAAAAATCCAGAAAATCACATTGTATGATTTTTAAGTAATTAATTTGCATTTTATTGCATGACATAAGTATTTGATCACCTACCAACCAGTAAGAATTCCGTCTCTCACAGACCTGTTAGTTTTTCTTTAAGAAGCCCTCCTGTTCTCCACTCATTACCTGTATTAACTGCACCTGTTTGAACTCGTTACCTGTATAAAAGACACCTGTCCACACACTCAATCAAACAGACTCCAACGTCTCCACAATGGCCAAGACCAGAGAGCTGCGTAAGGACATCAGGGATAAAATTGTAGACCTGCACAAGGCTGAGATGGGCTACAGGACAATAGGCAAGCAGCTTGGTGAGAAGGCAACAACTGTTGGCGCAATTATTAGAAAATGGCAGAAGTTCAAGATGACGGTCAATCACCCTCTGTCTGGGGCTCCATGCAAGATCTCACCTCGTGGGGCATCAATGATCATGAGGAAGGTGAGGGATCAGCCCAGAACTACACGGCAGGACCTGGTCAATGACCTGAAGAGAGTTGGGACCACAGTCTCAAAGAAAACCATTAGTAACACACTACGCCGTCATGGATTAAAATCCTGCAGCGTACGCAAGGTCCCCCTGCTCAAGCCAGCGCATGTCCAGGCCCATCTGAAGTTTGCCAATGACCATCTGGATGATCCAGAGGAGGAATGGGAGAAGGTCATGTGGTCTGATGAGACAAAAATAGAGCTTTTTGGTCTAAACTCCACTCGCCGTGTTTGGAGGAAGAAGAAGGATGAGTACAACCCCAAGAACACAATCCCAACCGTGAAGCATGGAGGTGGAAACATAATTCTTTGAGGATGCTTTTCTGCAAAGGGGACAGGACGACTGCACCGTATTGAGGGGAGGATGGATGAGGCCATGTATCGCGAGATCTTGGCCAACAACCTCCTTCCCTCAGTAAGAGCATTGAAGATGGGTCGTGGCTGGGTCTTCCAGCATGACAACGACCCGAAACACACAGCCAGGGCAACTAAGGAGTGGCTCCGTATGAAGCATCTTAAGGTCCTGGCGTGGCCTAGCCAGTCTCCAGACCTGAACCCAATAGAAATCTTTGGAGGGAGCTGAAAGTCCGTATTGCCCAGCGACAGCCCCGAAACCTGAAGGATCTGGAGAAGGTCTGTATGGAGGAGTGGGCCAAAATCCCTGCTGCAGTGTGTGCAAACCTGGTCAAGACCTACAGGAAACGTATGATCTCTGTAATTGCAAACAAAGGTTTCTGTACCAAATATTAAGTTCTGCTTTTCTGATGTATCAAATACTTATGTCATGCAATAAAATGCAAATTAATTACTTAATAATCATACAATGTGATTTTCTGGATTGTTGTTTTAGATTCCGTCTCTCACAGTTGAAGTGTACCTATGATAAAAATTACAGACCTCAACATGCTTTGTAAGTAGGAAAACCTGCAAAATCGGCAGTGTATCAAATACTTGTTCTCCCCACTGTACATGCAGCTTCTCTTCTGTCATTGCTTGTTGCCGTAGAAGTAAAACCCTTGCTCACCATAATAATGTCATAAATCGATAGAATGATGAATGCTTTAATCTAGTTGACATCGGAAACATTTTCTTTTTTCATCTCTGCTTCTCTTGCGGACGAAAAACATTTAGGGACCGGGGAGAAAACACAATCCCCAGACAACCATTCTGCCATTGCCAACGCTATAAATGGTTTTCATCTGTCACCACATTATTGCCACCACTAAATCTGTCAGACCTACACTACCAGTTAAAAGCTTGGACACACCTACTCATTCAAGGGTTTTTCTTTATTTTTACTATATTTTACATTGTAGAATAATAGTGAAGACATCAAAAGTATGAAATAACACATATGGAATCATGTAGTAACCAAAGAAGTGTTAAACAAATTGAAACATATTTTATATTTGAGATTCTTCAAATAGCCACCCTTTGCCTTGATGACAGCTTTGCACACTGTTGGCATTCTCTCAACCAGCTTCATGAGGTAGTCACCTGGAATACATTTCAATTAACAGGTGTGCCTTCTTAAAAGTTAATTTGTGGAATTTCTTTCCTTCTTAATGAGTTTGAGCCAATTAGTGGTGTTGTGACAAGGTAGAAGGTATAAAGAAGATAGCCCTATTTGGTAAAAGACCAAGTCCATATTATGGCAAGAACAGCTCAAATAAGCAAAGAGAAACGACAGTCCATCATTACTTTAAGACATGAAGGTCAGTCAATATGGAACATTTCAAGAACTTTGAAAGTTTCTTCAAGTGCAGTCGCAAAAACCATCAAGCGCTATGATGAAACTGGCTCTCATGAGGACCACCACAGGAATGGAAGACCCAGAGTTACCTCTTCTGCAGAGGATAAGTTCATTAGAGTTACCAGCATCAGAAATTGCAGCCCAAATAAATGCTTCACAGAGTTCAAGTAACAGACACATCTCAACATCAACTGTTCAGAGGAGACTGCGTGAATCAGGCCTTCATGGTCGAATTGCTGCAAGAAACCACTACTAAAGGACACCAATAAGAAGAAGAGACCTGCTTGGGCCAAGAAAAACGAGCAATGGACATTAGACTGGTGGAAATGTGTCCTTTGGTCTGGAGTCCAAATTTGAGATTTTTGGTTCCAACCGCCGTGTCTTTGTGAGACGCGGTGTGGGTGAATGGATGATCTCCGCATGTGTATTTCCCACCGTAAAGCATGGAGGAGGAGGTGTTATGGTGTGGGCGTGATTTGCTGCTGACACTGTCTGTGATGTATTTAGAATTCAAGGCACACTTAACCAGCATGGCTACCACAGCATTCTGCAGCAATACGCCATCCCATCTGGTTTGGGCTTCATTTGGACTATCATTTGTTTTTCGACAGGACAATGATCCAACACACCTCCAGGCTGTGTAAGGGCTATTTTGGCAAGAAGAAGAGTGATGGAGTGCTGCATCAGATGACCTGGCCTCCACAATCCCCCGACCTCAACCCAATTGAGATGGTTTGGGATGAGTCGGACCGCAGAGTGAAGGAACAGCAGCCAACAAGTGCTCAGCATATGTGGGAACTCCTTCAAAAAAGCATCCCAGGTGAAGCTGGTTGAGGGAATGCCAAGAGTGTGCAAAGCTGTCATCAAGGCAAAGGGTGGCTATTTGAAGAATCTCAAATATAAAATATACTTTGATTTGTTTAACACTTTTTTGGTTACTACATGATTCCATATGTGTTATTTCATAGTTTTGATGTCTTCACTATTATTCTACAATGTAGAAAACAGTACAAATAAAGAAAAACCCTTGAATGAGTAGGTGTTCTAAAACTTTTGACCGGTAGTGTACATATTTGGTCTCCCCTCCAGGGTTTTAACCAAGCCCTACTTAGCTTTGATATTTGCCGCTGACTACAAACACTGTGCTATCGTGAGAATAATTATTGAGAGATCTCTTAATAACTAAATAGATTCACTGTTGCAATCGACGTCATTCCAACGGATGGGTTTAAAAGAGCAAATGAAATGTAACCATACTTCATAAGTCATATATCATCAATGATACTATTTAGGCCTACATAGCATTTGTAAAGTCATCAACTTCAAGAATCTGGAACAGCATTGATCACTTGTACCATGTACTTTTAATGTAATCTCAACTGTAATCCAGGTCATTAGGTTCTGCTATTAGATGAAGACCAGTGATAACACATTAAGTTGTTGTATAAATACTGGAAATAATGGAAAAACTATTACTGATTTTTGGTTTAGTTGTCACCCAAATGTCTATCACTGTGCTTTCAACCATTTAAAAGGACAGCAAAGTTCAAATGGGAATGGGCATTTCAATGGAAAGGACCCATGAGCACCAACTAGTGAAGTTCATAAGAGCTGATATGACAAACATCACTAACCAAACACGGAATCGGTCAGGAAACACACCTCCAAGACTTTAATCTAATTTTTCTAATGAGCAACAGAAAAACACAGGTGACAATCAACGTGTTCAGTGGCGCTTTAAGTGCAGCGTGTACATTTGGAGACAGCCACTGCTGTCCCTGTCTTTCCCTCAATCCCCCAGAACAGGAAATACACAACCCTTTTAAATCCCAGGTAGAGGCACATGCACACCTGGAACCAATCAGAGCAACAGGGAATTAGGAAAAGCAATCACAATTCAATCTATCCAATAGCAACATCACAAATCACATCCCTCAAATTAAACCCTTGTCTCCCAGTCTACCCTGTTACACTGTTACTTTCATTGTTACATTTTTGGTTGACATGGAGACCAGAGCTCGAAACCCTGGGCCTATATGTAATGTCTATTTGTAGTTGAATTCTGGATTGAATTGAAACAATAGCTGTTGATACATTTACAAACGCTATATAGGCCTAAATAGCATCATTGATGATATATGAGTGATAAAGTATGGTCACATTTCATTTGCTCTGTTAAACCTCCCCTTTAGTATGACTTTGATAGCAACAGTGAATCTATTACATTTTTAAGTGGAGGTCTCTCAACAATCATTCTCACGGTAGCACATAAGGTAGTAGTCAGTGGCAAATAGCTTTAAAACCTTGGATGGTAGACCAAAGGGAAGCTGTAGATTGATCAACTCTCCAGTAGGAGGTGCTGCCCAGCCTATTTTTTATTTTTTCCTGATTGTTGATATAACGTTGAAGGTCGGACGTTGTTTTCAAGGTACAAATTCAACATATTTTATACAATTTTTGTCTATGTAGAAATTTGGTTACCATGATGACATAATCCTGTGGTTGAAGTTTTTCCCTCAAAACACCAGTTAGTTACTTTTTTCAAATCTAATTTATTTTCCACGTACAGTTGAAGTCGGAAGTTTACATACACCTTAGCCAAATGCATTTAAACTCAGTTTTTTACAATTCCTGACATTTAATCCTAGTAAAAATTCCCTGTTTTAGGTCAGTTAATTTTAAGAATGTGAAATGTCAGAATAATAGTAGAGAGAATTATTTATTTCAGCTTTTATTTCTTTCATCACATTCCCAGTGGGTCAGAAGTTTACATACACTCAATTAGTATTTGGTAGCATTGCCTTTAAATTGTTTAACTTGGGTCAAACGTTTCAGGTAGCCTTCCACAAGCTTCCCACAATAAGTTGGGTGAATTTTGGCCCATTCCTCCTGACAGAGCTGGTGTAACTGAATCAGGTTTGTAGGCCTCCTTGCTCGCACACGCTTTTTCAGTTCTGCCCACACATTTTCTTTAGGATTGAGGTCAGGGCTTTGTGATGGTCACTCCAATACCTTGACTTTGTTGTCTTTAAGCCATTTTGCCACAACTTTGGAAGTATGCTTGGGGTCATTGTCCATTTGGAAGACCAATTTGTGACCAAGCTTTAACTTCCTGACTGATGTCTTGAGATGTTGCTTCAATATATCCACATAATTTGCCTTCCTCATGATGCCATCTATTTTGTGAAGTGCACCAGTCCCTCCTGCAGCAAAGCACCCCCACAGCATGATGCTGCCACCCCCGTGCTTCACGGTTGGGATGGTGTTCTTCGGCTTGCAAGCGTTCCCCTTTTTCCTCCAAACATAATGATGGTCATTATGGCCTAACAGTTCTATTTTTGTTTCATCAGACCAGAGGACATTTCTCCAAAAAGTACAACCTTTGTCCACATGTGCAGTTGCAAACCGTAGTCTGTTTTTTTTTAATGCCGGTTTTGGAACAGTGGCTTCTTCCTTGCTGAGCGGCCTTTCAGGTTATGTCAATATAGGACTCGTTTTACTGTGGATATAGATACTTTTGTACCTGTTTCCTCCAGCATCTTCTCAAGGACCTTTGCTGTTGTTCTGGGATTGATTTGCACTTTTCGCACCAAAGTACGTTCATCTCTAGGAGACAGAACGCGTCTCCTTCCTGAGCAGTATGGCAGCTGCGTGGTCCCATGGTGTTTATACTTGCATACTATTGTTTGTGCAGATGAACGTGGTACCTTCAGGCGTTTGGAAATTGCTCCCAAGGATGAACCAGATTTTTTTTCTGAGGTCTTGGCTGATTTCTTTACATTTTCCCATGATGTCAAGCAAAGAGGCACTGAGTTTGAAGGTAGGCCTTGAAATACATCCACATTTACATTTTAGTCATTAAGCAGACGCTCTTATACAGAGCGACTTACAGTTAGTGAGTGCATACATTTAAAAATAATTTCCCCAGACTGGCCTCCCGTGGGAATCGAACCCACAACCCTGGCGTAGCAAGTGCTATGCTCTACCAACTGAGCTACACCTTCAATTGACTCGAATTATGTCAATTAGCCTATCAGAAGCTTCTAAAGCCATGACATAATATTCTGGAATTTTCAAAGCTGTTTAAAGGCACAGTCAACTTAGTGTATGTAAACTTCTGACCCACTGGAATTGTGATACAGTGAATTATAAGTGAAATAATCTGTCTGTAAACAATTGTTGGAAAAATGACTTGTGTCATGCACAAAGTAGATGTCCTAACCGACTTGCCAAAACTAAATTTTGTTAACAAGAATTTTGTGGAGTGGTTGAAAAACAAGTTTTAATGACTCCAACCTAAGTGTATGTAAACTTCCGACTTCAACTGTAGATTCCACGTCACAATACATTGACAAATTACGTTGAAACAATGTTGATTCAACCAGTTTGTGCCCAGTGTGTATGTGTGTTTGGTCTGTGTTTGTGTCTGTGTGTGTACATGTGTTTGTTGCTGACTTTTGTGCACGTTGGTGAGATCAGACAACAACCACATCCTTTGAGTAATATGGACTTGGTCTTTTACCAAATAGGGCTATCTTCTGTATATACCTTCTACCTTGTCACAACACAACTAATTGGCTCAAACTCATTAAGAAGGAAAGAAATTCCACAAATTAACTTTTAAGAAGGCACACCTGTTAATTGAAATGCATTCCATGTGACTACCTCATGAAGCTGGTTGAGAGAATGCCAAGAGTGTGCAAAGCTGTCATCAAGGCAAAGGGTGGCTATTTGAAGAATCTCAAATATAAAATATGTTTCAATTTGTTTAACACTTTTTGGGGTACTACATGATTCCATATGTGTTATTTCATACTTTTGATGTCTTCACTATTATTCTACAATGTAAAATATAGTAAAAATAAAGAAAAACCCTTGAATGAGTAGGTGTGTCCAAGCTTTTGACTGGTAGTGTAGGTCTGACAGGTTTAGTGGTGGCAATAATGTGGTGACAGATGAAAACCATTTATAGCGTTGGCAATGGCAGAATGGTTGTCTGGGGATTGTGTTTTCTCCCCGGTCCCTAAATGTCTTTCGTCCGCAAGAGAAGCAGAGATGAAAAAAGAAAATGTTTCCGATGTCAACTAGATTAAAGCATTCATCATTCTATTGATTTATGACATTATTATGGTGAGCAAGGGTTTTACTACTATGGCAACAAGCAATGACAGAAGAGAAGCTGCATGTATCTAATTATAGACAAGATGACTAATAGCCTACCAAAATGTCAGAAATTATAAGCAGAAACAAAAATCCCCTGCCTCAAAAACAGTCTGTCATCTCTGACTGTAGTCCTACAGGAGGAGGCAGGTGGGAGGACGGCTGGAATGGAATATACGGAACGGTATGGAACACATCAAACATATGGAAACCGTTCCATCAATTCCATTCCAGCCATTACAATGAGCCTGTCCTCCTATAGCTCCTCCAACCAGCCTCCACTGACCTACAGCGCATTTTCTATATTTTGCGAGTTAGGGTCGGGTGTGGGCCTCAGATTTTCATTTTAACACATATAGTCGGGCGGTTGCAGATGGGTTATTAGCAATTGCGGGAGAGTGCGGGTGAACAAAGAGCTGACCCACACGTTCAGTAAGATAAGTTGTGAAGGAAGCTCCAGGCCATAACAAGATGGTGGGAGGTGGAGAGATGTCTGGTCTGTGTGTGTGTGTCTGGTCTGTGTGTGTGTGTCTGGTCTGTGTGTGTGTGTATGTGTGTGTGTGTCTGGTATGTGTCTACGTGTTTATGGTGAACTCAGACAACAACCACATCCTTTGAGTTGAGTATAAATGTAGGTTCAAGGTCAGAGAGAGACCAGAACACCTCACAGCTCTCTTCAGACCAACACCAACACCAGAACTACAGTAGACAGCATCTCTACATCAGAGCTTTCTGAACAACAGGGCAATGACACACTTCAGAGTCCTCAGTCTCTGGGTCGTCACCATTCTCCCTTTGTATCTGCACACAGGTAAGAGTGTGTGTGTGTGATATTGTTGGATGTTCTCCATTCTCTTGGTATGTGCTATAGAACAGTGTTACCCAACCCTGGTCCTCCTGTACCCCCAACCCTGGTCCTCCAGTACCCCCAACCCTGGTCCTCCTGTACCCCCAACCCTGGTCCTCCAGTACCCAGAACCCTGGTCCCCCAGTACCCCCAACCCTGGTCCCCCAGTACCCCCAACCCTGGTCCTCCAGTACCCCCAACCCTGGTCCTCCAGTACCCCCAACCCTGGTCCTCCAGTACCCCCAACCCTGGTCCTCCAGTACCCCCAACCCTGATCCTCCAGTACCCCCAACCCTGATCCTCCAGTACCCCCAACCATGGTCCTCCAGTACCCCCAACCCTGGTCCTCCTGTACCCCCAACCCTGATCCTCCAGTACCCCCAACCCTGATCCTCCAGTACCCCCAACCCTGATCCTCCAGTACCCCCAACCCTGGTCCTCCTGTACCCCCAACCCTGGTCCTCCTGTACCCCCAACCCTGATCCTCCAGTACCCCCAACCCTGGTCCTCCTGTACCCCCAACCCTGGTCCTCCAGTACCCCCAACCCTGGTCCTCCTGTACCCCCAACCCTGGTCCTCCAGTACCCCCAACCCTGGTCCTCCAGTACCCCAAACCCTGGTCCTCCAGTACCCCCAACCATGGTCCTCCTGTACCCCCAACCCTGGTCCTCCAGTACCCCCAACCCTGGTCCTCCAGTACCCCAAACCCTGGTCCTCCTGTACCCCCAACCATGGTCCTCCTGTACCCCCAACCCTGGTCCTCCAGTACCCCCAACCCTGGTCCTCCAGTACCCCCAACCCTGGTCCTCCTGTACCCCCAACCCTGGTCCTCCTGTACCCCCAACCCTGGTCCTCCAGTACCCCCAACCCTGGTCCTCCAGTACCCCCAACCCTGGTCCTCCAGTACCTCCACCTTTCCAAATCATGTCAAATCAATTGAATTTACCACAGGTGGACTCCAATCAAGTTGTAGAAACATCTCAAGGATGATCAATGGAAACAGGATGCACCTGAGCTCAATTTCGAGTCTCACCGCAAAGGGTCTGAATACTTATGTAAATAAGGTATTTCCGTTTTTTTTTATTTATACATTTGCAAAGTTCTAAAAACCTGTTTTCACTTTGTCATTATGGGGCATACTGTGTAGATTAAGGAGGAAAATGTTTAATTTAATCCAGTTTAGAATAAAGCTGTAACATAACAAAATGTGGAAAAGGGGAAGGAGTCTGAATACTTTCCGAAAGCACTGTAACGTTTACTTTTTTTAAAATCTACTGCAGACACATTGTTCAGAAAGTGATACTTTTCTAATAAGAGTTGGATTGAAGTGTTGTATGCAAGGTGTTGGACTCATTTTCAGAATGAATGAGCCTCTATGGATGATATACTGACATGGAGGAAGTCTCAACAGCAGAACAGGCCATTTTTATATTTTAATGTGATAAATGCCCTAAAATGTACACTCTTGTTTCATGAGATTATCAAATAAATATATTTAAGCAGTTGAACTTAATTATAAAAAACACAACACAAACTCATGTATCACAAAATGAACATTGCTATCACTAACATTCAATCATTCGACTGATAAAGGACAATTCAAGTAGTCAAATTACTGCTAAAGTTCAGCTAGAACCAGCCGTGGCCGGGTCTGATAATACATACATCTCTCAGAAAGGCTCTAGTTTCCTTTCTGGCTCTGAGAGGGTCTGTTGTGGTGGAAATCAAACCTCAAGCACCTGAATCATTTCTCACTTCTTATGAGAATAGCCGAGCTAACAAGAAGGTGAAAGGTAACGTAAGTAACACTTGCTGCAGGCCAGAAGAAGATGGTGGGAGATGAGGAGGTGGAGGCCAGAAGAAGATCGTGGGAGATGAGGAGGTGGGGGCCATACGTATCTTATTGAATTTGTGTGTGTATGTGCATGCGTCTGTGTGTCTGTGTTGATTCTAGGTGCTCCAGACATGGCTCAGACAGTCTGCCCCAGCTGAGAGGAGCGGACTTCTACGTGTAGTAGGTTTTCTAGGTGTTCTATGTGTTCTGTGTTCTAGGTGTTCTATGTGTTCTAGGTATTCTGGGTTCTAGGTTTTCTAGGTGTTCTATGTGTTCTGTGTTCTAGGTGTTCTATGTGTTCTAGGTATTCTGGGTTCTAGGTGTTCTAGGTGTTCTTTGCTCTAGGTGTTCTAGCTGTTCTGTGTTCTAGGTGTTATGTGTTCTAGGTGTTATGTGTTCTAGGTGTAATATGTTCTAGGTGTTCTGTGTTCTAGGTGTTCTAGGTATTCTGGTTTCTATGTGTTCTAGGTGTTCTGTGTTCTAGGTGTTCTATGTATTCTAAATGTTCTAGGTGTTTTGTGTTCTAGGTGTTCTTGGTGTTCTGTGTTCTAGGTGTTCTAGGTGTTCTAGGTATTCTGTGTTCTAGGTGTTCTAGGTGTTGTGTGTTCTAGGTGTTCTAGGTATAATGTGTTCTCGGTGTTCTAGGTATTCTGTGTTCTAGGTGTTCTTGGTGTTCTGTGTACTAGGTATTATGTGTTCTAGGTGTTCTAGGTGTAATGTGTTCTAGGTGTTCTAGGTATAATGTGTTCTAGCTGTTCTGTGTTCTAGGTGTTATATGTTCTAGGTGTTCCTGGTGTTCTGTGTTCTAGGTGTTCTAGGTATTCTGTGTTCTAGGTGTTCTAGGTGTTCTGTGTTCTAGGTGTTCTAGGTGTTCTAGGTCTTCTGTGTTCTAGGTGTTCTAGGTATTCTGTGTTCTAGGTGTTCTTAGTGTTCTTTGCTCTAGGTGTTCTAGGTGTTCTGTGTTCTAGGTGTTCTGTGTTCTAGGTGTTATGTGTTCTAGGAGTTCTGTGTTCTAGGTGTTCTGTGTTCTAGGTGTTCCAGACATGGCCCAGACAGTTTGCTCCAGCTGAGAGGAGCTTGGTTCCACTGGGACTGACGGCCAGGTGCAAAACACGACCCATGTGACCTGAAAAACCATCACAATAACAGCATTATAACAATGACAAAACATGTATCTGGTCTTATCAGGCTCCCCTCTCATCTGTGGGAGTGCAGCAAAGTTTGGTTTAGCTCTTAAATATACAGTGTGCATTAACACTCTGTGCACAGAAACCCATTGTATTACATTTACATTTACATTTTAGTCATTTAGCAGACGCTCTTATCCAGAGCCACTTACAGGAGCAATGACTGTGAGTCTCTCACCATGTAGCTGGTAGGTCCAGTGAGGAGGAGTGGTAGTAGTAGTAGTAGTAGTAGTAATAGTAGTAGTAGTAGTAGTAGTAGTAGTAGTAGTAGTAGTAGCAGTAGTAGCAGTAGCAATAGCAGTAGTAGTAGTAGTAGTAGTAGTAATAGCAGTAGTAGCAGTAGCAATAGCAGTAGTAGTAGTAGTAGTAGTAGTAGTAGTAGTAGTTGTAGTAGTAGTAGTAGTAGTAGTAGTAGTAGTAGCAGCAGTAGTAGCAGTAGCAATAGCAGTAGTAGCAGTAGTAGTAGTAGTAGTAGTAGTAGCAGTAGTAGCAGTACCAGTAGCAGTAGTAGTAGTAGTAGTAGTAGTAGTAGTAGCAATAGCAGTAGTAGTAGTAGTAGTAGCAGTAGTAGTAGTAGTAGTAGTAGTAGCAGTAGTAGTAGTAGCAGTAGTAGTAGTAGTAGTAGTAGAAGCAGTAGTAGCAGTAGCAGTAGTAGTAGCAGTAGCAGTAGCAGTAGTAGCAGTAGTAGTAGTAGTAGTAGTAGTAGTAGTAGTAGTAGTAGCAGTAGCAGTAGTAGTAGTAGTTGTTGTAGTATTAGTAGTAGTATAGCAGTAGTATAGTAGTAGTAGTAGTAGTAGTAGTAGTAGTAGTATATTAGTAGTATAGTAGTATAGTGGTATATTAGTAGTATAGTAGTAGTATAGTAGTAGTATAGTAGTAGTAGTAGTAGTAGTAGTAGTAGTAGTATAGTAGTAGTAGTATAGTACTAGTATATTACTAGTATAGTACTAGTGTAGTAGTAGTAGTGTAGTAGTAGTAGTAGTAGTAGTAGTAGTAGTAGTAGTATAGTAGTAGTATAGTAGTAGTAGTAGTAGTAGTAGTAGTAGTAGTAGTAGTAGTAGTAGTAGTAGTAGTAGCAGTAGTAGTAGTAGTAGTAGTATAGTAGTAGTATATTAGTAGTAGTAGTAGTATAGTAGTAGTATAGTAGTAGTATAGTGGTAGTAGTAGTATAGTAATAGTATAGTAGTATAATAGTATAGTATTAGTATAGTAGTAGTATAGTAGTAGTATGGTAGTAGTATGGTAGTATAGTAGCATTATAGTAGTATAGTAGTATAGTAGTAGTATAGTAGTAGTATAGTAGTATAGTAGTATAGTTGTATGGTATTAGTATAGTGGTAGTATATTATTATAGTAGTATAGAAGTATAGTAGTATAGTAGTAGTAGTAGTAGTAGTAGTAGTAGTAGTAGTAGTAGTAGTAGTAGTAGTATAGTAGTAGTATAGTAGTAGTAGTAGTAGTAGTAGTAGTAGTATAGTAGTAGTAGTATAGTACTAGTATAGTACTAGTGTAGTAGTAGTAGTAGTGTAGTAGTAGTAGTAGTAGTAGTAGTAGTAGTAGTAGTAGTAGTAGTAGTAGTAGTAGTAGTAGTATAGTAGTAGTAGTATAGTAGTAGTAGTAGTAGTAGTAGTAGTAGTAGTAGTAGTAGCAGTAGCAGTAGTAGTAGTAGTAGTATAGTAGTAGTATACTAGTAGTAGTATTAGTAGTATAGTAGTAGTATAGTAGTAGTATAGTGGTAGTAGTAGTATAGTAATAGTATAGTAGTATAATAGTATAGTATTAGTATAGTAGTAGTATAGTAATAGTATGGTAGTAGTATGGGGGTATAGTAGTATTATAGTAGTATAGTAGTATAGTAGTAGTATAGTAGTATAGTAGTATAGTTGTATGGTATTAGTATAGTGGTAGTATATTATTATAGTAGTATAGAAGTATAGTAGTATAGTAGTAGTAGTAGTAGTAGTAGTAGTAGTAGTAGTAGTAGTAGTAGTAGTAGTAGTAGTAGTAGTAGTAGTATAGTAGTAGTATAGTAGTAGTAGTAGTAGTAGTAGAAGTAGTAGTAGTAGTAGTAGTAGTAGCAGTAGCAGTAGTAGTAGTAGTAGTATAGTAGTAGTATACTAGTAGTAGTAGTAGTAGTATAGTAGTAGTATAGTAGTAGTATAGTGGTAGTAGTAGTACAGTAATAGTATAGTAGCATAATAGTATAGTATTAGTATAGTAGTAGTATAGTAGTAGTATGGTAGTAGTATGGTAGTATAGTAGTATTATAGTAGTATAGTAGCATAGTAGTAGTATAGTAGTATAGTAGTATAGTTGTATGGTATTAGTATAGTGGTAGTATATTATTATATTAGTATAGAAGTATAGTAGTAGAGTAGTAGTAGTAGTAGTAGTAGTAGTAGTAGTAGTAGTATAGTAGTATAGTAGTAGTATAGTAGTAGTAGTAGTAGTAGTATAGTAGTAGTATAGAAGTAGTAGTATAGTACTAGTATAGTACTAGTGTAGTAGTAGTAGTGTAGTAGTAGTAGTAGTAGTAGTAGTAGTAGTAGTAGTAGTAGTAGTAGTAGTAGTATAGTAGTAGTATAGTAGTAGTAGTAGTAGTAGTAGTAGCAGTAGCAGTAGTAGTAGTAGTAGTATAGTAGTAGTATACTAGTAGTAGTAGTAGTATAGTAGTAGTATAGTAGTAGTATAGTGGTAGTAGTAGTATAGTAATAGTATAGTAGTATAATAGTATAGTATTAGTATAGTAGTAGTATAGTAGTAGTATGGTAGTAGTATGGAGGTATAGTAGTATTATAGTAGTATAGTAGTATAGTAGTAGTATAGTAGTATAGTAGTATAGTTGTATGGTATTAGTATAGTGGTAGTATATTATTATAGTAGTATAGAAGTATAGTAGTATAGTAGTAGTAGTAGTAGTAGTAGTAGTAGTAGTAGTAGTAGTAGTAGTATAGTAGTATAGTAGTAGTATAGTAGTAGTATAGTAGTATAGTAGTAGTATAGTAGTATAGTGGTGTAGTAGTAGTAGTAGTAGTAGTAGTAGTAGTAGTAGTAGTAGTAGTAGTAGTAGTAGTAGTAGTAGTAGTAGTATAGTAGTAGTAGTATAGTAGTAGTAGTAGTAGTAGTAGTAGTAGTAGTAGTAGTAGTAGTAGTAGTAGTAGTATAGTAGTAGTAGTAGTAGTAGTAGTATAGTAGTAGTAGTAGTAGTAGTAGTAGTATAGTAGTAGTACAGTAGTAGTAGTAGTAGTAGTATAGTAGTAGTATAGTAGTAGTATAGTAGTAGTATAGTAGTATAGTGGTATAGTAGTAGTATAGTAGTAGTATAGTAGTAGTAGTAGTAGTAGTAGTAGTAGCAGTAGTAGTAGTATAGTAGTAGTAGTATAGTAGTATAGTAGTAGTATAGTAGTAGTATAGTAGTAGTATATTAGTAGTATAGTAGTAGTATAGTAGCAGTATAGTAGTATAGTAGTAGTAGTATAGTAGTATAGTAGTAGTATATTAGTAGTATAGTAGTATAGTAGTAGTATAGTGGTAGTATAGTGGTAGTAGTGTCTCACCATGTAGCTGGTAGGCCTGTTCCAGTGAAGGGGAGGGGCTCCAGCAGGTAATGTGGTGGTGAGGAAGACCATGGCCAGTGAACAGAGCCTTCCTCTCCTCTGACCAGACCACCGAACACACCTATAATAGAATAGAACAGAATAGACTAATACATTTGATAACAATAACCTAGCAAATTACATTGGTTGTCACTCAACAAATAAAGCCTACTATAGCGCAAGCCATTTTACAAGCATTTGAATGCTACTACCTGACATCAAAATACATATCACAATTACTAATACCATGCAGTGCATTGGGAAAGTATTCAGACCCCTCCACTTTTTCCACATGTTGTTACATTACAGCCTTATTCTAAAATGGATTAAATTGTTTTTTTCCCCCCTCATCAATCTACACACACAATACCCCATAATGACAAAGCAAAAACAGATTTATAGACATTTTCGCAAATGTATTTAAAATAAAAAACTGAAATCACATTTACATACAGTTGAAGTATGAAGTTTACAAACACCTTAGCCCAATACATTTAAACTCAGTTTTCCACAATTCCTGATACCACTTCATTTTAAGAATGTGAAATGTCAGAACAACAGCAAAGGTCCTTGAGAAGATGCTGGAGGAAACAGGTACAAAAGTATCTATATCCACAGTAAAACAAGTCCTATATCGCATAACCTGAAAGGCCGCTCAGCAAGGATGAAGCCACTGCTCCAAAACCGCCATAAAAAAGCCAGACTACGGTTTGCAACTGCACATGGGGACAAATATCGTACTTTTTGGAGAAATGTCCTCTGGTCTGATGAAAGAAAAATAGAACTGTTTGGCCATAATGACCATCATTATGTTTGGAGGAAAAAGGGGAA
>NC_140001.1:4602663-4642663 GCF_964263955.1 Coregonus lavaretus
TCTCTCTCTCTCTCTCTCTCTCTCTCTCTCTCTCTCTCTGTCTCTCTCTATCACTCTCTCTCTATCACTCTCTCTCTGTCTCTCTCTATCTATCACTCCCTCTCTTTTTCTTTCTCTCTTTCTGTGTGTGTGCGTGCGTGTGTGTCGGTGTGTGTGTGTGTGCGTGTGCATGTGTTTACGTGTGTGTGTGTGTGTGTGTGCCATGCACTCACAGTAGTCGTCCTGCAGTGAGGGCAGCGCCAGAGTCAGCTGTGGTTTCGACTGGTCTGGAGACAGGTCTGGAGTAGAGGGAGCCCTATACAGGACAGAGAATGGCTGCAGGGCAGAATCCCACACAGAGACACACACAGTCAGGTATAAAACACACCGTGAAATCATACTGTAGCACAGGAGGCAGTGGCACCTTAATTGGGAGGACGGGCTCATAGTAATGGCTGGAACGGAATTAATGGAATGGTATCGAACTCATCAAACACATGGTCTCCATGTGTTTGATGCCATTTCATTCACTCCATTCCAGCCATTATTATGAGCTGTCCTCCCCTCACCAGCCTCATGTGTACTGTTGATACAGTAGTAGTAAATATAAGTCATACTGTACCTGCCTTCTCTGAGCATCTCTCCTGTTCTCTGGAAGCAGACCACACCCAGTCCTACAACAGCAACAACAACATCAACAACAACAACAACAACAACATGTTCTCCAGAAGCAGACCCACAACCAGTCCTATGACAACAAAAACAACAACACGTCCAACAACACAAACACATCTTGTTATTTACAGTACATCCAAAGGGTGGGGGGGATTAGTGGTTAGGTTTAGGGGTTGGGTTCCGGGTTAATGTTAGGGTTAGGGGTTAGGGATTAGTGGTTAGGTTTAGGGGTTGGGTCCCGGGTTAATGTTAAGGTTAGGGGTTAGGGGATTAGTGGTTAGGTTTAGGGGTTGGGTCCTGGGTTAATGTTAAGGTTAGGGGTTAGGGATTAGTGGTTAGGTTTAGGGGTTGGGTCCCCGGGTTAATGTTAGGGTTAGGGGTTAGGGATTAGTGGTTAGGTTTAGGGGTTGGGTCCCGGGTTAATGTTAAGGTTAGGGGTTAGGGTTAAGGTTAGGGGGTTAGGGGTTAGGGTTAAGGTTAGGGTTAGGGTTAAGGTTAAGGGTTAGGGTTAAGGTTAGGGGTTAGGGTTAAGGTTAGGGGTTAGGGTTAAGGTTAGGGGTTAGGGTTAAGGTTAGGTGTTAGGGTTAAGGTTAGGGGTTAGGGTTAAGGTTAGGGGTTAGGGTTAAGGTTAGGGGTTAGGGTTAAGGTTAGGTGTTAGGGTTAAGGTTAGGGGTTAGGGTTAAGGTTAGGGGTTAGGGTTAAGGTTAGGGGTTAGGGTTAAGGTTAGGGGTTAGGGAAAATAAGATTTAGAATGGAAATCAAACGTAGATCTCCACAACGATAGAAGAACAAAATGTGTGTGTGTGTGTGTGTGTGTGTGTGTGTGTGTGTGTGTGTGTGTGTGTGTGTGTGTGTGTGTGTGTGTGTGTGTGTGTGTGTGTGTGTGTGTGTGTGTGTGTGTGTGTGTGGATAGACCTGTTTAGGCACATTCCTCCTGTAAGTGGTTGATGCTGTGATCGGTCTGAAGACATTACTCTGTGACACTCCGGCCTCCACCACTGTGTCTGACAGAGAAAGGTTACACCATCAGCTTGCATCATGTATACTGTTGCAACATGCAACAATTTCAACGATTTTACTGAGTTACAGTTCATATAAGGAAATCAGTCAATTGAAATAAATAAATTAGGCTCTAATCTATGGATTTCACATGATTGGACAGGGGCCCACACACTGGGAAGCCAGGACCAGCCAATCAGAATGAGTGTTTCCCCACAAAAGGGCTTTACAGAAAGAAATACTCATTTTATTGTCCCCAGCACAAGGTGCACCTGTGTAATCATCATGCTGTTTAATCAGCTTATTGATATGCCACACCTGTCAAGTGGATGGATTATCTTGGCAAAGGAGAAATGCTCACTAACAGGGATGTAAACAAATTTGTGCACAACATTTGAGAGAAATAATATTTTTTGTGCGTATGGAAAATTTCTGGGATTTTTTTTATTTCAGCTCATGAAACATGGGACCAACACTTTACATGTTGCATTTATATTTTTGTCCAGTGTATGTCTGTGTACCTTTACAGTCATTGGTGTTTACAGTAAACAGGCAATGAGATGAGGCCCTTTTTCACCTAACCAACATCGTGTGAATGTGTGGATGTTTCAAATATAGAAGTAGATCTAGTAGAGTTAACTGTTAAACCTGTAGTATATTATTTATTATTTGTATTATAAGAAAATGTCCCTTTGGGATATTAAAATATTCCCTTCATTCATGAATTCATTCAAACCTTGAAGACTTGTCTCTGTGCTCTGCTCTTGTGTCAGTTTTGTTCTCGCTGCGCCCCCTGACGGTGAATCCAGAGACAGTCTCTGACAGACCGTGTCAAACTCCCGGTAGGGCGAACGGCGCCCCCTGGAGGCCACGGGGCTACTAGCTAAAGGCTGCTCCGCGCTCAGCCGCCTGCAAACCATCCGCCTCTTGAAGCGCTTGTATGATGATGAGAGATGAGGCGCCTCAATGCCTGTCTAAAAAAGATGTAAATAGGGTTGACATTAGAATAATGGCTAATAAAACATGAGTTATTATATATATATATATATATATATGCCATTTAGCAGACGCTTTTATCCAAAGCGACTTACAGTCATGCGTACATAGATTTTTGTGTATGGGTGGTCCCGGGGATCGAACCCACTACCTTGGCTTTAAAAGTGCTGTGCTCTACCAGCTGAGCTACAGAGGACCACAGTTATTAACTGTAAGGATCATTTACATTTTTTTTTTTTTTACATTTTAGTCATTTAGCAGACGATCTTATCCAGAGCGACTTACAGTTAGTGAATACATATATATTTTTTTATACTGGCCCCCCGTGGGAAACGAACCCACAACCCTGGCGTTGCAAACGCCATGCTCTATCAACTGAGCTACATCCCTGCCGGCCATTCCCTCCCCTACCCTGGACGAATTGTGCGCCGCCCATGAGTCTCCCGGTCACGGCCGGCTGCGACAGAGCCTGGATTCGAACCAGGATCTCTAGTGGCACAGTTAGCACTGCGATGCAGTGCCTTAGACCACTGCGCCACTTAGGAGACAATTGTATGCTTATTGTTCACATCTTCAATGTTATGCAAAGTTTTTTTAAATGCAGACTACAGTAAACATTTCAAGATTTCAAGATTTTGCCCCGAGATGTAGGCCTAGACAAATAATAAATCAGAGTTTTGCTAAATCGCCATAAAAACTCTAAATTCCTTTAGTGAAATCTGATGCCTAACACAGAACAGACCTCCTCCAAAACCCTGTTGCCTCCTCAATCTGCTATGCGCCCATCCAGCCAGCCAGCCAGACTCAACCCAATCCCCATTCACAAACTCCTTCCCCCGCCCCAAGCTATCCTTGTCCCCGTCCAAGATGGAGGCACTGGAGGTTTTGGGGGGCTACCCGACCAAGCCCTCTGACCCTCGAACACGAATGGTCAGTGTTCTACTGAGTATGACGGTTGTTATGGGATGTTTATTAATGCTACATAGTTTTCTCAAAATCGCCAAGTCGCGGAAGCCGCAAGATTTCTACTCTTTTGAGGTGAAGGACACCAAAGGGAGAAGCGTCAAAATCATGGGATCGGAGGCGGAGCCAGCTTTCAAATTCATAACAGGTAAGCACAGTAGGCTTATCATTAGACCAGAGATCTGGGGCGATAGGTAGCTTAGTGGGTAAGAGCGTTGTGCCAGTAACCAAAAGGTCGCTGGTTCTAATTCCTGAGCCGACTAGGTGAAAAATGGGACAAGGTGAAGTTTATCACAGGTAAACAAAGCTTAGCCTACAGGCCCTTTTCATCTTTAGTCTAAATAAAGTAGTTATTTTCTATTCTATTCAAGATAATGTTTTTCATGGACACTGTGGCTGTAGGAGGAATTGCAGGTATTATAGCACATTGGCACACAACACAACATAGAACATTGGACCTAGTAAACGTTTGTTTCCATTCGCCAGATCACAGATTCTATAAAAGAAGATTCCAAAGTGGAACTTCTGGAAGTTCCTGGTGAACCCTGAGAGCCAGGTGGTGGGATACTGGAAGGCAGAGGAGCCCACCGAGAGCGTGCGTAAGGAGGCCACGACCGGTGGTGCGTGAGATCATTTTAAAGAAAAGGGCAGAGCTCTAACAGGTTTGAACTTGGAGATGGTGAAGACAGTCCTGGGGTACTGTATGATGGACGAACATTTCAACAGACTTTATTACCCTGTGGTATGGAAAATTATTTGCCACTTCGCCAAAACTTTGCAGAAGATCAGGCAGCAGTGAAAGAATAAGAGCTCTCGTGTGTGTGTGTGTGTGTGTGTGTGTGTGTGTGTGTGTGTGTGTGTGTGTGTGTGTGTGTGTGTGTGTGTGTGTGTGTGTGTGTATGTGCGTGTGTGTGTCTCTGTGTGTGTGAGTGTGTGTGTGTGTGTGTGTGTGTGTGTGTGTATGTGTGTGCGTGTGTGTGTCTCTGTACACTTCAACTGTGAGAGACGGAATCTAAAACAAAATCCAGAAAATCACATTGTATGATTTTTAAGTAATTAATTTGCATTTTATTGCATGACGGCGTAGTGTGTTACTAATGGTTTTCTTTGAGACTAAAATGTAAATGTAAATGTAGTCAGTCACATGTCGTGATATGGAAGTACGTGTAACTGCTGAACTCAAAACAGCCAGCTAACACAGCACTGCCTCATCGTGACACGGATCCTATCTCCTTGCCTCCTATCTCCTCGCCTTCTCAACCGTGTTGGAGGAGAAGGTCCAAGGTCCCGCCGATCAGGACTTCTTCTCCAATTAGTTTTGAGAAGGAGATGAGAAGATGCAACGAATCAATGAAAGATTAGTTGAGAAAAAGCCATAGAGATGTATAGATGGCTCAACTTGGATGTAACACGTTTTAACATGGACATTGCTATTGAGGGCTTTCACCATTTAAAAGTAGTCAACTGGATTGGAACTTCCTATGGGTTAAGGAAGGTTCACACGACTCAACCGGGTCATCCAACCGGGTCATCAGGAGGGATCATCCAACCGGGTCATCAGGAGGGATCATCCAACCGGGTCATCAGGAGGGATCATCCAACCGGGTCATCAGGAGGGATCATCCAACCGGGTCATCAGGAGGGATCATCCAACCGGGTCATCAGGAGGGATCATCCAACCGGGTCATCAGGAGGGATCATCCAACCGGGTCATCAGGAGGGATCATCCAACCGGGTCATCAGGAGGGATCATTCAACCGGGTCATCAGGAGGGATCATCCAACCGGGTCATCAGGAGGGATCAACCAATAAATTATACTTGTGAAGAAGAAAATTGACTACTGCATTTAGATTTTTTGTCATTTAGCAGACGCTCTTATCCAGAGCGACTTACAGTTAGTGCATGCATAAAAAAAAAAAAAAATCATACTGGCCCCCCGTGGGAATCGAACCCACAACCCTGGCATTGCAAATGCCATGCTCTACCAACTGAGCTACATCCCTGCCGGCCATTCCCTCCCCTACCCTGGACCAGTGATGGTTTACATCAGTTCTCACCAACCGGTCGATCGCTATCGACTGGTCGATCTCCAAGGCATTCCTAGTCGATCGCCAAACAGTTCTGTAAAACCCAACGATAAAGCCTTACGTTCCTATTTGTATTTAATTGTCTCGCGCTGTTGGCGGTAGGTGATTCAGCTGCCCAGCGCGCCGGGTACGCCAACTGTTCCCATTTCATGTGTCTGAAGGTACAAACTCTGCCTTCCCGGTGGGGCCCGGAAAGCAAATCAAGTGCACTATAGGCCTACCGCTGGCCAATGGGATGGCTCAGATTATCGTGTCTGCAGTAACGTAGCAGGCGTAAAATAAAGCTGAAGCAAAGTTGATACTGTGAGATATCTCACTCAGCAATGTCAAAACGTTTTATTCAACACTTTTATAAACCATAAAAATGCATGTTCTTCCTACTTCCATTGGCGCTACAACCAGTACTGCAGCTGTAATGAATGAGTAGGGAAGTGTATCGATAGGCTTGCGTTGTTATTATTAGCTCGGGTCTTTTTTTAATATCAAGGAATATTTCACTTTCTCTGGTCATACGAGTAACAACCTGAATTTGTGTATGAGGCAGAAATAATGAGGCGCGACTTGAGTTTCGCCAGCTGGAAGACGGTGTCCCTTTTTGGTCAGTGTCAGTGGAGGAAAGGGAGAGAGGAGGGACGTTGAGAGGCGGACCATCAGTCTGCTGCTCTGTCCCTCCGCTGAGACCGACCATCAGATGCAGGCACAATCAGCCCAAGTTTTCTGAGCTAACATTTTTGTATTATTTTATATATATATATCATTTGTTATTTGTTGCTGGACATTAAAGACTGTAACACACCAGGAAATCAGCTATTTTAATTTTGGAAATCTGAATTATTCCCACGCATAAGAGAGAGACACGTGATCGTATACAAATGTAAGCAAGGTTTGAAATGATTATGTTTTAGTCAAACATTATATCTGTTTGGGCTTCTTGCGGTCAATTTGCAGTCTACAAATGATGTGTAATTATGTTCCGGCCCCCTGACCATCCGCTCGAGAAAGAGATCGTCCCATGGCTGAATCTGGTTGATGATCTCTGCTGTACTGTACAGCCGTTAGAGATGGTGACGTCAAAGGACCAGTGATGGATTTCATGATCCCTGCTGTACTGTGCAGCCGTTAGAGATGGTGACGTCAAAGGACCAGTGATGGATTTCATGATCCCTGCTGTACTGTGCAGCCGTTAGAGATGGTGACGTCAAAGGACCAGTGATGGATTTCATGATCCCTGCTGTACTGTGCAGCCGTTAGAGATGGTGACGTCAAAGGACCAGTGATGGATTTCATGATCCCTGCTGTACTGTGCAGCCGTTAGAGATGGTGACGTCAAAGGACCAGTGATGGATTTCATGGACAGCTAGAGGGCAGCAGCAGGGAAGCTGGTAAAACAAACCAATCAGCTAACAAGACACTGCCTCCCAGCCGCCCAATCCGAACAGAAGAGAAGGCAGGGGCGGCCAACCCTCTTCCTGGAGAGCCACTAGGGTGTGTGCAGGCTTTTGGCTCCAGCCCTGCTCTACCACACCAGGGTGTGTGCATGCTTTTGGCTCCAGCCCTGCTCTACCACACCTAATTCAGCTAATCGAAGCCACAAAGAGAAGTTGATTAGTAGAATCGTAGAATCAGGTGTGTTAGAGTAGGGTTGGAGAAAAAGCCTGTGCACAACCAGGTGGGTTAAATCCTTGGCGGGTGGAGGCGGAGTTTCGGGTGAGAGGTTAGGGAGCAGCTGTAGCGTGAGCTGACAAATGAGATAACAGTCAGCTAACATTACACTGCCTACTAACCAATCACGTTACATTACACTGCCTACTAACCAATCACGTTACATTACACTGCCTACTAACCAATCACGTTACATTACACTGCCTACTAACCAATCACGTTACATTACACTGCCTACTAACCAATCACGTTACATTACACTGCCTACTAACCAATCACGTTACATTACACTGCCTACTAACCAATCACGTTACATTACACTGCCTACTAACCAATCACGTTACATTACACTGCCTACTAACCAATCCCGTTACATTACACTGCCTACTAACCAATCACATGTTGAACAACTCTCTTAACCAATCCAATCACAGAAGTCAGCTGACAATACACTGCTTACTAACCAATCACACATTATATTATACACTCTTAGAAAAAAAGGTACTATCTAGAACCTAAAAAGGTTATTTGGCTGTCCCCATAGGAGAACCCTTTGAAGAACCCTTATTGGTTCCAGGTAGAACCCATTTGGTTCCAGGTAAAGAAAGCCCTTTTGGGTTCCATGTAAAACCCTTTCCACAGAGGGTTATACCTGGAACCAAAAAGGGTTCTCCTTTAGGGACAGCCAAAGAACCCTTTTGGAACCTTTTTTTCTAAGAGTGTACTAACCAAGCACATTTCACCACTGTTTCTTAACTAATTACATAATATGTCCTCCCTATTCATGGACCCCTTCATTGACCACTAGTTGATGAATTCCGCCCAGCACCCTCTAATAAGGGAAGTGTGTTTGACTTTCAAGGCTACTTGTGTTTCTGTCTCTGCCAGCTGCTTCTTTGACATCTGCTGCCCACTCAAATCAGCTTTACCAGACCCCGCTCAGCCCAAAGCAGGAGTGCAGTCTGTGTTACCATCTAAACTGGCATTTGTGTTAGTCTGAGAAACCTAATAATTTTGTATTGAATCAAATAGGTGCAATAGCTGTTTTAAGGTGTATGCCTGCCTGCCTGTCTGCCTGCCTGTCTGCCTGCCTGCCTGTCTGTCTGTATGTCTGTCTGTCTGTCTGTCTGTCTGTCTGTCTGTCTGTCTGTCTGTCTGTCTGTCTGTCTGTCTGCCTGCCTGTCTGTCTGTCTGTCTCGGTGTCTGTCTGTCTCTGTGTCTGTCTGCCTGCCTGCCTGCCTGTCTGCCTGCCTGTCTGTCTGTCTGTCTGTCTGTCTGTCTGTCTCGGTGTCTGTCTGTCTCTGTGTCTCTGTCTCTGTGTCTGCCTGTCTGTCTGCCTGTCTGTTAAAGGTGGGGGGGCACTGCTTCAGACAGCAGCAGTGAGGAGTGTAGCTGACAGCTGTCAATCACATTAGCACAGCCAGCAGCTGTACACTGCCACACTGTCACCATCCTCTCCTCCCCTCTTCCCTGCTTTTCTGTTCTCTCCTTCTCTCCTCACCAGTTTTCTTCTCCTCTCCCAGTCCTTCCATCCCCAGCTTTCATGTCCTCTCCTCATGTCCATTCCTGACCACTGATATGTTTAACAAACTGGTTGAACTATTATTTATTCCGTGCCTTCTTCATTGTATTGTGGCACAATCAAAGTAGATTTGTGTTATTACTAGCCTAAGTTATACAATTATTGATATCACCACCTTACCTTTTGTGTAGTTTGAAAGGGGCAATGTCTCCTCTTCGTCCTGAAATCCACCAGCATTCTCCTCATGATGTTCTCCTGACCGTTAGAATAAAAAGACAGCAGTTTACAAAACGTTCACCACTCGATGTTCACCACACAATTACAATATACAACAGCAGGTGGACCTACACCTACCCAAAGCACAGTGTCCTCGGTTTTCACTTAAAAAAAACTCTTGCAAACTTTACTGACTGACAAGTAGTAGCCTAACTTGTTACCCTTTCAATCCACTGTGGCTGAATGTCCACCTGTCTTGTGTCTGTGCGTCGTAGTTCCTAAATACGCGCAGGGGGCGGCTGCCGGAGCGGGAATTGATGTTCCTCGGCTCGCCATTGGTGGATAGGGAGGTGTTCCCCGTCACTAGCAGGGTTTCCCTCTGTAGACGCGTCCTAGTTTCCCTGGAGACCGACATGAACTGCCACAGTGAAAGAGTATTTAATCTGAAAGTGTCAACAGAGCGCAACGCGGCAAAGTTTTAAAGGTCTTGGCGCGGTTATAGAGAATAGCGTCTAATTGATTTTAAACTGTCAGCATTATCAGTGGATATTTAGAAACAATCGAACATGTTCTGCAATTCTGTAGGGCCCTAATTCATTTTTTTTTGCACAGTCCTGCATGCTTTATTGTAGACTAGCTCACTCACACACACATTTCGATCCCAAAATATTTTCTACGAAGTGATAAAACAGCCTATAGTTGGCCTAAATTAAATAATGTAACCCATGAGATAGAAGACATAGACTTAAAATAGACAATAGCCTGTTATTGTTATTCTTACTAATCAAAACAATGTTGACGAATCAATTAGGCACATTAGGCTATTATTAATATTATCATTATTGCTAGGCTATTCATTACTTTCTGCTATAAACTAGGCTACCGCGTTCTTGCCATCTTTGCTGTAAAATTACACAGAAATAAAGTGGGAATATTTGTATATCAATATAATTGGCTACTAGCCCTCTGTTGCCCGCGGGTAATTTGGTCCCTTATGAATCAACCGGACTGGAGCTCGCGCTGAGGCGGGCTGAAGGGCGGGAACCGGCGAGAGAAGGGTTCATTTTGTTTTAACTGCCACCTGCCACTTCCGTATGCTGCCTCACACCCTGAGCTCAGCCCCGGCCTGCACGGAACAGGTGCGCTCAATGACAGGAGAGCCAACAGACGCTTTCCTATAATGTAATTAACAGTGGTGGCATGGGATTGAATCATCATGTTATCATCAGCAGCAGCAGCATCATCATCCTAAATAATCATCATCATCACATGTATCTTTATCATCGCCACTACTATCATCATCATCCTTCTTCTCATCCTCGACAGCGGCATCAGTTACTGATTAAATCTATAGACTAATAGTGTGCCATTTATTTGTCTCGCTGGCTATTTTGTGAAATGTTCTCTTATTAAGTAGCATTGGAAACGTATTGTCTGAGATATCGTTTTCCCGCAATCTCTCCCGCAGTTTGGCGGTAACGGTCAGCAACAAGCTGTGTCAAACTGCGGCGCCGTGTTTTGTTCTGAGGGCTTATCAACGAGAAACGGATTTGTTTGCTAGAACAATGGCTCAAGGCAAGGCACGCTTTGGTGTTTCATATGTTTTTTGATCTGACCCTGAAGTTGTTTTTTAACGGCATCAAGGATACCAACCGTGAACATTTCAATAGCCTATTCTTGAAAATGTGATAGGCTGCTTGCCATAAACCCAAAGCATAATCACACATATAATCATTAAACAATTTAAACTGTTCAGAGCATGTGAAAATATGAAAAGGGTGAAATACACAGCCAGTTTCATGTTTTAGTTTGGATTTGCAAAAGGAACAAACTCTAGGCTATACCCAGAACATAACAATATTTTTCGGCAAGGCATCGGGAAGTAAAAATAATAATAAATAAAATGATTATATTCTATTCTATTTTATAACAACGTCATTATTTGGACATTCTTTGAACATATCCAACATTCCTGTGTTGTACACAATCACAGCAATATTGTCTATATACATATCTTATTACACTGAGTATACAAAACACGAGGAACACCTGCTCTTTCCGTGACATAGACTGACCAGGTGAATCCAGGTGAAAGCTATGATCCCTTATTGATGTCATTTGTTAAAACCATTTAAATCAGAGTAGTAAGGCGCGGACACAGGTTAAAGAAGGATTTTTAAGCCTTGAGACAGTTGAGACATGGATTGTGTATGTGTGCCATTCAGAGGGTGAATGGGCAAGACGAAAAATGTAAGTGCCTTTGAACGGGGTATGGTAGTAGGTGCCAGGCGCACCGGTTTGAGTGTCAAGCACTGTAACGCTGCTGGGTTTTTCACCCTCAACAGTTTCCCGTGTGTATCGAGAATGGTCCACCACTCAAAGGACATCCAGCCAACTGTGGGAAGCATTGGAGTCGACAAGGGCCAGCATCCCTGTGGAAGGCCTTCAACACCTTGTGGAGTCCATGTCCTGACGAATTGAGGCTGTTCTTTGGGCAAAAGGGTGGGTTACAACTCAACATTAGGAAGGTGTTCCTAATGTTTTGTAAACATAGTGTGTATTACCCATAATACCCCTCGGAACAGTACCATGGCAGGGTCATTTTATGGTCAGTGATGGGTTTTGGTCAGTTGGAGTCAGCAGAGAGCCAGAGACATCAAACTCTTAGTGTGTGTGTGTGCGTGTGCGTGTGCGTGTGCGCGTGTGTGTGTGGTATACATTTTTTGTCGCTGGCTGCTGGTAAGCTTTCTTGACTTGGACATACATTTTTTTCCAACACATGGCTAACCTTGGTTTAACCAGCTAAACAGCTCCTCTTAGCAAAAAATGTGTTTGGAGTTACCTTTCCAGTTAACAGGTTATGTTAGAGCTTACACTTCCTCTTCCTGTTATAATGTGGGGAGGTCAAAATAATGATAAACTATTGATTTTAAAATGTTGATTACTTCTCCTTGCCTTTATCATTCACCTGATGATAAGACAAGACAGCACAGTTGTTGCTAACGTATGATGGGGGTCGCTGGGTCACTGGTTTGCCTGGGAGGGGGTTCCTGGGTCACTGGTTTGCCTGGGAGGGGGTTCCTGGGTCACTGGTTTGCCTGGGAGGGGGTTCCTGGGTCACTGGTTTGCCTGGGAGGGGGTTCCTGGGTTGAAGAACCCTGATCTAAGGGCTTACACATACAGGCGTTAAGCAATAAGGCCCGAGGGGGTGTGGTATATGGCTAATATACTACGGCTAACGTCTGTTCTTAAGCACGACGCAACGCGGGTTGCCTGGATACAGCCCTTAGCCGTGGTATATTTACATTTACATTTTAGTCATTTAGCAGACGCTCTTATCCAGAGCGACTTACAGAAGCAATTAGGGTTAAGTGCCTTGCTCAAGGGCACATCGACAGATTTTTCACCTAGTTGGCTCGGGGATTAGAACCAGCGACCTTTCGGTTACTGGCACAACGCTCTTACCCACTAAGCTACCTGCCGCCCGGTATATTGTCCATATACCACAAACCCCCAGAGGTGCCTTATTCCTATTATATACTGGTTACCAATGTATTTAGAGCACTAACAATAAATGTTTTGTCATACCCGTGGTATACGGTCTGATATACCACGGCTATCAGCCAATCAGCATTCAGGGCTCGAACCACCCAGTTTATAATGTCTGATATACCACGGCTTTCAGCTAATCAGCATCAAGGACCCAAACTACTGGGTTTATAAATGCTTTATAGCATACATACAGTGGGGAGAACAAGTATTTGATACACTGCCGATTTTGCAGGTTTTCCTACTTACAAAGCATGTAGAGGTCTGTCATTTTTATCATAGGTACACTTCAACTGTGAGAGACTGAATCTAAAACAAAAATCCAGAAAATCACATTGTATGATTTTTAAGTAATTAATTTGCATTTTATTGCATGACATAAGTATTTGATCACCTACCAACCAGTAAGAATTCCGGCTCTCACAGACCTGTTAGTTTTTCTTTAAGAAGCCCTCCTGTTCTCCACTCATTACCTGTATTAACTGCACCTGTTTGAACTCGTTACCTGTATAAAAGACACCTGGCCACACACTCAATCAAACAGACTCCAACCTCTCCACAATGGCCAAGACCAGAGAGATGTGTAAGGACATCAGGGATAAAATTGTAGACCTGCACAAGGCTGGGATGGGCTACAGGACAATAGGCAAGCAGCTTGGTGAGAAGGCAACAACTGTTGGCGCAATTATTAGAAAATGGAAGAAGTTCAAGATGACGGTCAATCACCCTCGGTCTGGGGCTCCATGCAAGATCTCACCTTGTGGGGCATCAATGATCATGAGGAAGGTGAGGGATCAGCCCAGAACTACACGGCAGGACCTGGTCAATGACCTGAAGAGAGCTGGGACCACAGTCTCAAAGAAAACCATTAGTAACACACTACGTCGTCATGGATTAAAATCATTTAGCGCACGCAAGATCCCCCTGCTCAAGCCAGCGCATGTCCAGGCCCGTCTGAAGTTTTCCAATGACCATCTGGATGATCCAGAGGAGGAATGGGAGAAGGTCATGTGGTCTGATGAGACAAAAATTGAACTTTTTGGTCTAAACTCCACTCGCCGTGTTTGGAGGAAGAAGAAGGATGAGTACAACAACAAGAACACCATCCCAACGTGAAGCATGGAGGTGGAAACATCATTCTTTGGGGATGCTTTCTGCAAAGGGGACAAGACGACTGCACCGTATTGAGGGAAGGATGGATGGGGCCATGTATCGCGAGATCTTGGCCAACAACCTCCTTCCCTCAGTAAGAGCATTGAAGATGGGTCGTGGCTGGGTCTTCCAGCATGACAACGACCCGAAACACACAGCCAGGGCAACTAAGGAGTGGCTCCATAAGAAGTATCTCAAGGTACTGGAGTGGCCTAGCCAGTCTCCAGACCTGAACCCAATAGAACATCTTTGGAGGGAGCTGAAAGTCTGTATTGCCCAGCGACAGCCCCAAAACCTGAAGGATCTGGAGAAGGTCTGTATGGAGGAGTGGGCTAAAATCCCTGCTGGAAACGCATGATCTCTGTAATTGCAAACAAAGGTTTCTGTACCAAATATTAAGTTCTGCTTTTCTGATGTATCAAATACTTATGTCATGCAATAAAATGCAAATTCATTACTTAAAAATCATACTATGTGATTTTCTGGATTTTTGTTTTAGATTCCGTCTCTCACAGTTGAAGTGTACCTATGATAAAAAAAATTACAGACCTCTACATGCTTTGTAAGTAGGAAAACCTGCAAAATCGGCTGTGTATCAAATACTTGTTCTCCCCACTGTATCTCATGATGTTCTTTCCATTTATTTACCTCTGATACAGCCATGTTCTCTATTGACTGGTTAAACATACACTACCAGTCAAAAGTTTCGACACACCTACTCATTCAAGGGTTTTTCTTTATTTTTACTATTTTCTACATTGTAGAATAATAGTGAAGATATCAACTATGAAATTACACATATGGAATCATGTAGTAACCAAAAAGTGTTAAACAAATCAAAATATATTTTATATTTGAGGTTCTTGAAATGGCCACCCTTTGTCTTGATGACAGCTTTGCACACTCTTGGCATTCTCTTAACCAGCTTCACCTGGAATGCTTTTCCAACAGTCTTGAAGGAGTTCCCACATATGCTGAGCACTTGTTGGCTACTTCTCCTTCACTCTGCCATCCAAATCATCCCAAACCATCTCAATTGGGTTGAGGTCGGGGGATTGTGGAGGCCAGGTCATCTGATGCAGCACTCCATCACTCTCCTTCTTGGCCAAATAGCCCTTACACAGCCTGGAGGTGTGTTGAGTCATTGTCCTGTTGAAAAACAAATGATAGTCTCACTAAGCCCAAACCAGATGGGATGGCATATCGCTGCAGAATGCTGTGGTAGCTATGCTGGTTAAGTGTGCCTTGAATTCTAAATAAATCACAGACAGTGTCACCAGCAAAGCACCCCCACACCATAACAACACCACCTCCTCCATGCTTTACGGTGGTAACTACACATGCGGAGATCATCCGTTCGACCCCACACCGCGTCTCACAAAGACACGGCGGTTGGAACCAAAAATCTCCAATTTGGACTCCAGACCAAAGGACAAATTTCCACTGGTCTAATGTCAATTTCTTGTGTTTCTTGGCCCAATCAGATCTCTTCTTATTATTGGTGTCCTTTAGTAGTGGTTTCTTTGCAGCAATTTAACCATGAAGGCCTGATTCACATAGTCCACTCTGAACAGGCTGTGTCACAACCGGCCGTGATTGGGAGTCCCATAGGGCGGCACACAATTTGCCCAGCATCGTCCGGGTTTGGCTGGTGTAGGCCGTCATTGTAAATAAGAATTTGTTCTTAACTAACTTGCCTAGTTAAATAAAGGTTAAATAAAATAAAATAAAAAAACTGTTGATGTTGAGATGTGTCTGTTACTTGAACTCTGTGAAGCATTTATTTGGGCTGCAATTTCTGAGGCTGGTAACTCTAATGAACTTATCCTCTGCAGCAGAGGTAACTCTGGGTCTTCCATTCCTGTGGTGGCCCTCATGAGAGCCAGTTTCATTATAGCGCTTGATGGTTTTTGCGACTGCACTTGAAGAAACTTTCAAAGTTCTTGACATTTTTCGTATTGACTGACCTTCATGTCTTAAAGTAATGATGGACTATAGTTTCTCTTTGCTTATTTGAGCTATTCTTGCCATAATATGGACTTGGTCTTTTACCAAATAGGGCTATCTTCTGTAAACCCCCCCTACCTTGTCACATCACAACTGATTGGCTCAAACGCATTAAGAAGGAAAGAAATTCCACAAATTAACTTTTAAGAAGACACACCTGTTAATTGAAATGAATTCCAGGTGACTACCTCATGAAGCTGGTTGAGAGAATGCCAAGAGTGTGCAAAGCTGTCATCAAGGCAAAGGGTGGCTATTTGAAGAATCTCAAATATAAAATATACTTTGATTTGTTTAACACTTTTTGGGTTACTCCATGATTCCATATGTGTTATTTCATAGTTTTGATGTCTTCAGTATTATTCCACAATGTAAAAAATAATAAAAATTACGAAAAACACTTCAATGAGTAGGTGTGTCCAAACTTTTGACTGGTAGTGTATATCTCATGATGTTCTTTTATTTTATTTACCATGTTCTCTATTGACTGCACTGATACATACAGTCTTAAACATATAACATGAGATCTAAACCCCAAAGGTCTTGTGGGTTTAAGGTTTATATTGCTCAGAAATACCTTCAAATTGCCAAGTCAAACAGTGTCCCAACGCTGGGTTGTCCAGACTGATAACTCAATCATAGGAGTGTGTGTGTGTGTGCTTTTGTGTGTCTGATAACTCCTAGGATGCCAACAGTGATAAGACAGCAGTAAAACGTCAAGGTGACGATGTCGATCACGCCCCATTTAATAGAGAATCAGAGAAGCAAACAGAGAGCTCCCAGTTTTATGATATTGGGAAAGTGTTGTAAATGTAAATGTTGTGGTCAGTGTTTAAATTTGCTGAACAAATGTTACCATCAAATACGGTGGCTTGCGAAAGTATTCACCCCCCTTGGCATTTTTCCTATTTTGTTGCCTTACAACCTGGAATTAAAATGAATTTTGGGGGGGTTTGTATCATTTGATTTACACAACATGCCTACCACTTTGAAGATGCAAAATATTTTTTATTGTGAAACTAAGAAATAAGAAAAAAAAATAGAAAACTTGAGCGAGCATAACTGATCACCCCACAAAGTCAATACTTTGTAGAGCCACCTTTTGCAGCAATTACAGCTGCAAGTCTCTTGGGGTATGTCTCTATAAGCTTGGCACATCTAGCCACTGGGATTTTTTACCATTCTTCAAGGCAAAACTGCTCCAGCTCCTTCAAGTTGGATGGGTTCCGCTGGTGTACAGCAATCTTTAAGTCATACCACAGATTCTCAATTTGATCGAGGTCTGGGCTTTGACTAGGCCATTACAAATCATTTAAATGTTTCCCCTTAAACCACTTGAGTGTTGCTTTAGCAGTATGCTTAGGGTCATTGTCCTGCTGGAAGGTAAACCTCCGTCCCAGTCTCAAATCTCTGGAAGACTGAAACAGGTTTCCCTCAAGAATATCCCTGTATTTAGCGCCATCCATCATTCCTTCAATTCTGACCAGTTTCCCAGTCCCTGCAGATGAAAAACATCCCACAGCATGATGCTGCCACCACCATGCTTCACTGTGGGGATGGTGTTCTCGGGGTGATGAGAGGTGTTGGGTTTGCGCCAGACATAGCGTTTTCCTTGATGGCCAAAAATGGCTTTGCAGCTCCTTCAGGGTTATCTTTGGTCTCTTTGTTGCCTCTCTGATTAATGCCCTCCTTCGCTGGTCCGTGAGTTTTGGTGGGCAGCCCTCTCTTGGCAGGTTTGTTGTGGTGCCATATTCTTTCCATTTTTTCATAATGGATTTAATGGTGCTCCATGGGATGTTCAAAGTGTTGGATATGTTTTTATAACCCAACCCTGATCTGTACTTCTCCTCAACTTTGTCCCTGACCTGTTTGGAGAGCTCCGTGGTCTTCATGGTGCCACTTTCTTGGTGGTGCCCCTTGTTTAGTGGTGTTGCAGACTCTGGGGCCTTTCAGAACAGGTGTATACAGTTGAAGTCGGAAGTTTACATACACTTACGTTGGAGTCATTAAAACTCGTTTTTTTCAACCACTTCACACAATTCTTGTTAACAAAATTTAGTTTTAGCAAGTCAGTTAGGACATCTACTTTGTTCATGACACAAGTAATTTTTCCAACAATTGTTTATTTCACTTATAATTCACTTTATCACAATTCCAGTGGGTCAGAAGTTTTCATACACTAAGTTGACTGTGCCTTTAAACAGCTTGGAAAATTCCAGAAAATGATGTCATGGTTTTAGAAGCTTCTGATAGGCTAATTGATATCATTTGAGACAATTGGAGGTGTACCTGTGGATGTATTTCAAGGCCTACCTTCAAACTCAGTGCCTCTTTGTTTGACATCATGGGAAAATCAAAAGAAATCAGCCAAGACCTCAGAAAGAAAATTGTAGACCTCCACAAGTCTGGTTCATCCTTGGGAGCAATATCCAAATGCCTGAAGGTACGACGTTCATCTGTACAAACAATAGCACGCAAGTATAAACACCATGGGACCAAGAAGCCGTCATACCTCTCAGGAAGGAGACGTGTTCTGTCTCCTAGAGATTAACGTACTTTGGTGCGAAAAGTGCAAATCAATCCCAGAACAACAGCAAAGGACCTTGTGGAGGATGCTGGGGTAAACAGGTACAAAAGTATCTATATTCACAGTAAAACGAGTCCTATATTGACATAACCTGAAAGGCCACTCAGCAAGGAAGAAGTCACTGCTCCAAAACCGCCATAAGAAAGCCAGACTGCGGTTTGCAACTGCACATGTGGACAAAGATCATACTTTTTGGAGAAATGTCCTCTGGTCAACAAAGTCAAGGTATTGGAGTTGCCATCACACAGCCCTGACCTCAATCCTATAGAAAATGTGTGGGCAGAACTGAAAAAGCGTGTGCGAGCAAGGAGGCCTACAAACCTGACTCAGTTACACCAGCTCTGTCAGGAGGAATGGGCCAAAATTCACCCAACTTATTGTGGGAAGCTTGTGGAAGGCTACCCGAAACGTTTGACCCAAGTTAAACAATTTAAAGGCAATGCTACCAAAAACTTCTGACCCACTGGGAATGTGATGAAAGAAATAAAAGCTGAAATAAATAATTCTCTCTAGTATTATTCTGACATTTCACATTCTTAAAATAAAGTGGTGATCCTAACTGACCTAAGACAGGGAATTTTTACTTGGATGAAATGTCAGGAATTTGAAAAATTGAGTTTAAATGTATTTGGCTAAGGTGTATGTGAACTTCCATCCTCAACTGAGATCATGTGACAGATCATGTGACACTTAGATTGCACACAGGTGGACTTTATTTAACTAATTATGTGACTTCTGAAGGTAATTGGTTGCACCAGAATTTATTTAGGGGCTTCATAGCAAAGGGGGTGAATACATATGCACGCACCACTTTTCCTTTATTTATTTATTGAATTTTTTGAAACATGTCATTTTTTAATTTAACTTCACCAATTTGGACTATTTTGTGTATGTCCATTACATGAATTCCAAAATAAAAAAATCAATTTAAATTACAGGTTGTAATGCAACAAAATAGGAAAAACGCCAAGGGGGATGAATACTTTTGCAAGGCACTGTACCGTAAAACTTTGAGATGGGTGCCTGCGTGTGTCCAACGGTACGCAAGACATCACTGATAAATGTTGTAATGTTTGATGATTCAGGAAGCAGACACACACAAAGAGGCTGTTGTTAGGCCAGTTGTTAGGCTGTTGTTAGGCCCGTTGTTAGGCCCGTTGTTAGGCCAGTTGTTAGGCTGAGATGAACGTTATCAAGGTCAGCTGTGAGATGGTGTAAAATGTTTGATGACCTCCAAAAAACAGAAATGGAACTGAGGAACAGAGGAAGTGAGGAACTGGAAATATCAATTCAATAGGAGTCCTATGGGACTCTAAGTGTTTCTTTGTTCCAGTCACAACACTGCATGAATCCATTTAGCTGGTCGATTAAGGCCTATGCAGTGCAGTGATTGTCGGGTCTCAGACTAAGTATGTCTCCTCTTATGTCCTCCGTGCCTCCCTCGTCCAAGTAGTGCTGTACTCTCTCGGCCCACTTCAAAGCACCTGGTACAACCGTTTGAAAACAATTGAAACATTGTCTATTTTGTGTCTTGGTAAACCACTTTTTTGAAGAGGGGTCCTTCCAGCACCTGATTGTTTTCATGTTTCCACACCACTGCATGAATCCAGTTAGCAGAGATGGTGGTTTCCAGGTCTCAGTCTCTATATCTTATCTCCTCCTTTCCTCACGCCTTCCCTCAGGCGGTTAAATCCTCCTCAAACAAACCTTCCTCCAGCAGCAGTCCTGTAACTGTACCCTGCTCATGTCTTGTTTCCAGAGGCCTTAGACAAACATACCTCGGGGCTGAGGAGTTTGAACAGGTGTCCTAGTGTGGTCTGACGTTCACCTCTGGACAGCCTCACCCTCCCTTCACCCACACACCACCTTCCTCCCTCACCCTCCATTCATCCTCCCTTCACTCTCTCTTCACCCTCCCTTCACCCACACACAACCTCCCTCACCCTCCCTCACCCTCCCTTCACCCTCCCTTCACCCTCCCTCACCCTCCCTTCACCCACCCACAACCTCCCTCAACCTACCTCACCCTCCCTTCACCCACCCACAACCTCCCTTCACCCTCCCTTCACCCACCCATAACCTCCCTCACCCTCTCTTCACCCTCAGTTCACCCACCCACAACCTCCCTCACCCACCCTCCCTTCACCCTCCCTTCACCCTCCCTCACCCTCCCTTCACCCTCCCTTCACCCTCCCTTCACCCACCCACAACCTCCCTTAACCTCCCTCACCCTCCCTCACCCTCCCTTCACCCACCCACAACCTCCCTTAACCTCCCTCACCCTCTCTTCACCCTCCCTTCACCCTCCCTTCACCCTCCCTCACCCTCCCTTCACCCACCCACAACCTCCCTCACCCTCCCTTCACCCTCCCTCACCCTCCCTTCACCCTCCCTTCACCCACCCACAACCTCCCTCACCCTCCCTTCACCCTCCCTCACCCTCCCTTCACCCTCCCTCACCCTCCCTTCACCCTCCCTCACCCTCCCTTCACCCTCCCTCACCCTCCCTTCACCCACCCACAACCTCCCTCACCCTCCCTTCACCCTCCCTCACCCTCCCTTCACCCTCCCTTCACCCTCCCTTCACCCTCCCTCACCCTCCCTTCACCCTCCCTCACCCTCCCTTCACCCTCCCTCACCCTCCCTTCACCCACCCACAACCTCCCTCACCCTCCCTTCACCCTCCCTCACCCTCCCTTCACCCTCCCTCACCCTCCCTTCACCCTCCCTTCACCCTCCCTCACCCTCCCTTCACCCTCCCTTCACCCTCCCTCATTCTCCCTCACCCTCCCTTCACCCTCCCTTCACCCACCCACAACCTCCCTTAACCTCCCTCAACCTCCCTCACCCTCTCTTCACCCCCCCTTCACCCACCCACAACCTCCCTTAACCTCCCTCTCAACCTCCCTCACCCTCCCTTCACCCTCCCTCACCCTCCCTTCACCCTCCCTTCACCCCCCCTTCACCCTCCCTCACCCTCCTTCACCCTCCCTTCACCCTCCCTCACCCTCCCTTCACCCTCCCTTCACCCCCCCTTCACCCTCCCTCACCCTCCCTTCACCCTCCCTTCACCCTCCCTTCACCCCCCCTTCACCCTCCCTCACCCTCCCTTCACCCTCCCTTCACCCTCCCTCACCCTCCTTCACCCTCCCTCATCCTCCCTCATCCTGCTGATGTGTTGAGAAGGTGTGTTGAAGAGAGGATGCATGGAATCAAGGCTTTACAGATTCACAACTCAAGACAAGGCTCATCCCAAGCGACTACACCATGAACTAGTGGAGGAGGGCAAGAAAATGAAAAGTCTTGACCCTTTCAAGACCACACCACAACACAGACAGACAGAACAAATGAAGAGGAAGGACCTACAGGTCAAGGGTCACTGGGGTCACTTTGGTTTTGCTCCTGAAACATGGAAAGGAAAGCCCCAAACAAACATAAAAATAAACTGTTACTTTCTATTCCTTTACTTCTATTCCTTTACTTCCATTCCTTTACCTTTGCTATCCCTTAAATCCTAATTTAAACGGCAATAAGCAGTTGAAACAGTAACAAAATGTCCTTCCTACCCCTGTTTAGGTACAAAGCAGAGGGATGGGGCTGGAGAAATGTAACCACTCTCAAATTCATAGACAGAGCTATGGATGCAAGGACTGACCATCCATGATATCAAGATGATAGTTTTAACCATGTTTTGAGGCTATACAGTGTTTGTTTACATTTACTTTGTTTATAAACATTGGAGAGAAACAAGCTTATATTTGGGGTTCTGATGGGAGTATTGTCACGCCCTGGCTCTGGGGACACTGTTATGTTGAGCCAGGGTGTGTAGATCTATGTGTTGTTTTTCTATGTCGGGAGTCTAGGTATGGTATTTCTGTGTTGGCCAGAGTGGATCCCAATCAGAGGCAACGAGTGTCAGCTGTGGCTGGTTGTCTCTGATTGGGAGCCATACTTATAGAGGCTGTTTTCCCACATTAGTTGTGGGATCTTGTTTCGAGTTGGTTTGTGTTAGACCGTGAACTGTCACGTTATCGTTTTGGTTATTTTGTCTATATATCGCTAAATAAAGAGTATGTTCGTCTGCAACGCTGCGCCTTGGTCCTCATCTGTTCCCGACGATCGTGACAGAAGATCCCACCAAAACTGGACCAAGCAGCGTGTCCAGGAGCCATCGCCAGGGGAGTCGCTAGCAGATCTCCGTGGCAACCTCGACTGGGTCAAGCCTAATGAAGAGCAGAGAGGGTGGACTTGGGAACAGTGGAGGAAGAGTCTCGACTGGGTCAAGCCAAATGAGGAGCAGAAGGGCTGGAGTTGGAAGCAGAAGAGCGAGAGTTGGGCGAGAACTATAGAGGCCTGGCCCACGGGGAAGAGAGACCCCCAGAAAATGTTTAGGGGGGGGGCTCACGACGTGGACGTCGGGGCAGCAGGAGGCCGCGATAGAGCGGTCCAGCGGGTTGGCAGAGGAGGCCGCCAGGTTACGGGGGCCACTGGTCAAAGAAGGGAAGGAAGGTGTAGAGGCACGGCGAGAGGTACTGGGGTGTGTTACCAGTCCGGTCCGGCCCGTTCCAGATCCCGGTGTAGGGCCAGTGGTGTGTGTCCCCAGTACGGTCCGGTCTGTTCCTGCCCCTCGCACCAAGCCTACGGTGCGCGTCGCCAGCCCAGCCCGGCCTGTTCCTGCTCTCCGCACCAAGCCTATGGTGCGCGTCGCCAGCCCAGCCCGGCCTGTTCCTGCCACTCGCACCAAGCCTACGGTGCGCGTCGCCAGCTCGGCCCGGCCTGTTCCTGCTCCCCGCACCAAGCCTATGGTGTGCTTCGCCAGCCCGGCCCGGCCTGTTCCTGCTCCCCGCACCAAGCCTATGGTGCGCGTCGCCAGCCCGGTCCGGCCTGTTCCTGCCACTCGCACCAAGCCAGGGGTGCGAGTCGTCAGCCCGGTCCAGCCCGTTCCTGCTCCACGCACCAAGCCAGGGGTGCGTATCGTCAGCCCGGTCCGGCCCGCTCCTGCTTCCCACACCAAGCCAATGGTGCGCGTCGCCAGCCCGGTTCGGCCCGCTCCTGCTCCTCACACCAAGCCAGTGGTGTGCGTCGTCAGTCCGGCACGGCCCGTGCCTGTTCCCCACACCAAGCCAGTGGTGTGCGTCATCAGGCCGGCACGTCCCGTGCCTGTTCCACCGGTGCCTGGTCCGGCACCGGTCAGATGCTTCACGCCGGAGCTAGAGCAATCCGCTCCACCAGTGTGTAGTCCAGCTCCGGCCAGCGGGGTCAGACCGGACCAGGGGTACTTTGGGGGGTTGGAGAGGGAGCGGGGCTCAGGCCCGGAGCCGGATCCGCCGCCTAGGCGGAGTGCCCACCCGGTCCCTCCCCTGTGGTATTTGGTTGACGCGGTCGGAGTCCACGCCTTTAGGGGGGGGTACTGTCACGCCCTGGCTCTGGGGACACTGTTATGTTGAGCCAGGGTGTGTAGATCTATGTGTTGTTTTTCTATGTCGGGAGTCTAGGTATGGTATTTCTGTGTTGGCCAGAGTGGTTCCCAATCAGAGGCAACGAGTGTCAGCTGTGGCTGGTTGTCTCTGATTGGGAGCCATACTTATAGAGGCTGTTTTCCCACATTAGTTGTGGGATCTTGTTTCGAGTTGGTTTGTGTTAGACCGTGAACTGTCACGTTATCGTTTTGGTTATTTTGTCTATATATCGCTAAATAAAGAGTATGTTCGTCTGCAACGCTGCGCCTTGGTCCTCATCTGTTCCCGACGATCGTGACAAGTATGACAGATGAACTGGGGCATTTATAAGTTATATTCTTCAAGAATCAAATGGGTACATTTCATTAATGGATGAAGCAAATGCAGAGTGCCCCTTTAATCTATACAGAAATCATTATGTATATGACAACATTTATTCAAAATATCATCTTTATTACATACAACAAACTGACAACGTGCATATTTAGACATTGTGTAAGGTGTGTGGGTGAGGTGTTCCGTTGTCCACCTGGATCCCTGAGGAGTTTCAACACGCGCACGGAGCAACGCCAACAGAAAGATAGAATAAACAAAAACACAGTGTAAACAAATTGCTCCGGAAGTATATTTAGTTAGCCAAGGCTAATTAGCTCACCGTGCTAGGATACCTGAGGCGGACGGTACCATTGGGCCTATAGACAACCATTCTACTTGATTTGTTGGTTTGTTGTTTTGTTGATTTGTTGATTTGTTGGTTGACCACGGTAGTTAGAAAAATGAATTGACCATACTTAGGTCAATGCACTGATTAAAGAATATACTGCCAGTGCCAAAAGCTTTTGGCTTGCTGTACACACACAAAGTGATTTACAATTTTGAATTATCTGAGCATGTAGGCAGCGTACTGCTCAGATAAGGAGGGTTGGCCAACCCTGAGATATACACTACATTACCAAAAGTATGTGGACACCTGCTCGTGGACATCTAATTCCAAAATCATGGGCATTAATATGGAGTTGGTCCCCCCTTTGCTGCTATAACAGCTTCCACTCTTCTGGGAAGGCTTTCCACTAGATGTTGGAAAATTGCTGCGGGGACTTGCTTCCATTCAGCCATAATAGCATTAGTGAGGTTGAGCACTGATGTTGGGCGATTAGGCCTTGCTCGCTGTCGGCGTTCCAATTCATCCCAAAGGTGTTTGATGGGGTTGAGGTCAGGGCTCTGTGCAGGCCAGTCAAGTTCTTCCACACCGATCTCGACAAACCATTTCTGTATGGACTTCGCTTTGTGCACGAGGCATTGTCATGCTGAAACAGGAAAGGGCCTTCCCCAATCTGTTGCCCCAAAGTTGGAAGCACATAATCGTCTAGAATGTCAGTGTATGATGTAGCGTTAAGATTTCCCTTCATTGGAACTAAGGGGCCTAGCCCGAACCATGAAAAACAGCCCCAGATCATTACTCCTCCTCCACCAAACTTTACAGTTGGCACTATTCATTGGAGCAGGTAGCGTTTTCCTGGCATCCGCTAAACCCAGATTAATCTATCAGACTGCCAGATGGTGAAGCTTGATTCATCACTCCAGAGAATGCGTTTCCACTGCTCCAGAGTCCAATAGCGGCGAGCTTTACACCACTCCAGCCGACGCTTGGCATTGTGCATGGTGATCTTAGGCTTGTGCGTGGCTGCTCGGCCATGGAAACCCATTTCATGAAGCTCCTGACGAATAGTTGTTGTGCTAACGTTGCTTCCAGAGGCAGTTTGGAACTCAGTAGTGAGTGTTGCAACCAAGATTTTTACGCGCTAGGCGCTTCAGCACTCGGCGGTCACGTTCTGTGAGCTTGTGTGGCCTACCACTTCACGGCTGAGCCGTTGTTGCTCCTAGACGTTTCCACTTCACAATAACAGCACTTACAGTTGACCGGGGCAGCTCTAGCGGGGCAGAAATGTTATGAACTGACTTGTTGGAAAGGTGGCATCCTATGACGGTGCCACGTTGAAAGTCACTGAGCTCTTCAGTACGGGCCATTCTACTGCCAATGTTTGTCTATGGAGATTGCATGGCTGTGTGCTCGATTTTATACACCTGTCAGCAATGGATGTGGCTGAAATAGCCGAATCCACTAATGAAGGGGTGACAACATACTTATAATAATAATAATATAATATGCCATTTAGCAGACGCTTTTATCCAAAGCGACTTACAGTCATGCGTGCATACATTTTTTTTTGTGTATGGGTCCTTATATATAGTGTAGGTAGTATTTAGTCGAAGCTAGCAGTCTAATAACAGCAGCACCTACTACAGCCTCTGATAACATGTTCAACATCGCTCTAGCTCAGTGCTAATGCTAATTAGCAGGGTAATGCTAAGGGCTAGCTCTGGCTGGGAACCCAGTGCTGCTAAGGGCTAGCTCTGTCTGGGAACCCAGTGCTGCTAAGGGCTAGCTCTGTCTGGGAACCCAGTGCTGCTAAGGGCTAGCTCTGTCTGGGAACCCAGTGCTGCTAAGGGCTAGCTCTGTCTGGGAACCCAGTGCTGCTATCCCGAGTGGCGCAGTGGTCTAAGGCACTGCATCGCAGTGCTAGCTGTGCCACTAGAGATCCTGGTTCGAATCCAGGCTCTGTCGTAGCCGGCCGCGACCGGGAGACGCATGGGGCGGCACACAATTGGCCCAGCGTCGTCCAGGGTAGGGGAGGGAATGGCTGGCAGGGATGTAGCTCATTTGGAAGAGCATGGCATTTGCAACGCCAGGGTTGTGGGTTTGATTCCCATGGGGGGCCAGTATAAAAAAAAATGATGTATGCACTCACTAACTGTAAGTCGCTCTGGATAAGAGCGTCTGCTAAACAACTAAAATGTAAAATGTAAGGGCTAGCTCTGTCTGGGAACCCAGCGGAAGCGGTACCCTCCCTGGGTCGTCCTGGAGGTGAAGGCATGTCCGTGAGGGAAGGTCTGAGTCCTGATCGTACAGTGTTCTCTAATTGAAGTCCTGAAAGACGAGTCACTACTGCTCTCTCCTGCCTCTGCGCCCTCCATGCTCACCACAGGGCCACCTGTGGTCCTGGATGTCTGCAGTCCAGAGAACACCCCAAACATCAGTATTCTCTCTGGGTCCCTATCCTGGGGACGAGGTGGTTGAGCGGTGCTGTGGTGCAGGACGGTGTTGCAGCGCTCGCTGACATCCCGTAGGATGTCTTCCACACACCCAGGGGGCGATGTGTCGTCACAGGTGTTGTCCAGACGCTGCCTCTTACATGGGATCGTTGACATGGGGGGTTCGTCACAGGGGGAAGTTGGGGGTTGTCGAAAACACGACGGTTCATTCACCATCATCAGCTTCTGAGAGAGAGAGACAGTGAGAGACAGAGAGAGACAGAGAGAGACAGGGAGAGAGAGAGAGAGAGAGAGAGAGATTTGGTTGCAACCAGGTACTATAGTTTTATGTAGTTGAGTGATCATCTGGTGTGTTTATTCATGTGAATGTGTGTCCGCGCACGTGTGTGTTTCCAGTCTCCTGACTTACATCCAGTACAGAGGCTAGGTGTTTAGCTCTGATGGCCAGTTCTCTGAGGTGGACATTGCGTTGCTGCAGAGCATTAATCTCCTCCTGTCTCCTGCTCACGGTCAGGTGAAGCTGGGGAAAGACAAGAGGACAGAATATGTTACTGAAATGATGAAAACAGAGTGACAGTGTTTTAATCACATCCAACCTTCCACAGGAGTTTGACAGCAAAGAAGAACGTTGCAGAAATAAAAAAGGTAATGTGTGCTCGCTGTTGACTACTAACAGCAGCAAACTGGAAACTATCTTTCTGTAGAACATCTGTTGTATAAACATGACAGCACACCCAGTGAGTCTACATCGAGACACATGCCAATTAACCGCAGATTCAGATAAACTTCTTCCTGCACGCCTTGTCACACAAGGGCTGTGTGCCTGCCTGCCTGCCTGCCTGATAACTACTTTAAGGAAGTTGACTATGATTGAGTCATGTGGTTGTCTCACCTAGCTATCTTAGGATGAATGCACTAACTGTAAGTCGCTTTGGATAAGAGCGTCTGCTAAAGGACTCAAACGTAAAAATGAAACAGCTGTCTTCCTGCCTGCCTGCCTGTCTGTCTGTACCTGGCTGTTGGTCTCCAGTGTGTGTCCCAGGACCCTGGTGTGGTGCTGAGCAATGCCCCTCCAGAGTATCCCATCCTGGGCCTGATGCTGGCCGAGGCCTGGGTCTGAGGAAGGGTAGCCCTGCTGGTCCTGGTCCTCTGGAGAGGGCTCCCGCTGGGGGGTGAGAGGAGGGATGATACACCCTTGGAAGGCCACCAGATCGGCTGGAGACAGACTGCGCTCCAATGTGGCTGGAGAGTCTACATGGGAGAATAGGAGATTTTCATTTATTTCAATTGTTTATTTACAAAGGGACAGATACAATCAAAACATTGACACATTTAATATAAAACAGTCAGATGTATTGTCCCATCACACTTACATGGAAGAATGGGAGAGGAGCTTAATATAATATATGGGAGGATGGGAGAGGAGCTTAATATAATATATGGGAGAATGGGAGAGGAGCTTAATATAATATATGGGAGAATGAGGGAGGAGCTTAATATAATATATGGGAGGATGGGAGAGGAGCTTAATATAATACATGGGAGAATGGGGAGGAGCTTAATATAATACATGGGAGAATGGGAGAGGAGCTTAATATAATATATGCGAGAATGGGAGAGGAGCTTAATATAATATATGGGAGAATGGGAGAGGAGCTTAATATAATATATGGGAGAATGGGGAGGAGCTTAATATAATACATGGGAGAAAGGGAGAGGAGCTTAATATAATATATGGGAGGATGGGAGAGGAGCTTAATATAATACATGGGAGAAAGGGAGAGGAGCTTAATATAATATATGGGAGGATGGGAGAGGAGCTTAATATAATATATGGGAGAATGGGAGAGGAGCTTAATATAATATATGGGAGGATGGGAGAGGAGCTTAATATAATATATGGGAGAATGGGAGAGGAGCTTAATATAATATATGGGAGAATGGGAGAGGAGCTTAATATAATATATGGGAGGATGGGAGAGGAGCTTAATATAATATATGGGAGGATGGGAGAGGAGCTTAATATAATATATGGGAGAATGGGGGAGGAGCTTAATATGATACATGGGAGAATGGGGGAGGAGCTTAATATAATACATGGGAGAATGGGAGAGGAGCTTAATATAATATATGGGAGGATGGGAGAGGAGCTTAATATAATATATGGGAGAATGGGGAGGAGCTTAATATAATACATGGTGGAATGGGAGAGGTGCTTAATATAATATATGGGAGGATGGGAGAGGGGCTTAATATAATATATGGGAGAATGGGGAGGAGCTTAATATAATACATGGGAGAAAGGGAGAGGAGCTTAATATAATATATGGGAGAATGGGAGAGGAGCTTAATATAATATATGGGAGAATGGGAGAGGAGCTTAATATAATATATGCGAGAATGGGAGAGGAGCTTAATATAATATATGGGAGAATGGGAGAGGAGCTTAATATAATATATGGGAGAATGGGAGAGGAGCTTAATATAATATATGGGAGAATGGGGAGGAGCTTAATATAATACATGGTGGAATGGGAGAGGTGCTTAATATAATATATGGGAGGATGGGAGAGGAGCTTATTATAATATATGGGAGGATGGGAGAGGGGCTTAATATAATATATGGGAGAATGGGAGAGGAGCTTAATATAATATATGGGAGAATGGGGAGGAGCTTAATATAATACATGGGAGAAAGGGAGAGGAGCTTAATATAATATATGGGAGAATGGGAGAGGAGCTTAATATAATATATGGGAGAATGGGAGAGGAGCTTAATATAATATATGCGAGAATGGGAGAGGAGCTTAATATAATATATGGGAGAATGGGAGAGGAGCTTAATATAATATATGGGAGAATGGGAGAGGAGCTTAATATAATATATGGGAGGATGGGAGAGGAGCTTATTATAATATATGGGAGAATGGGGAGGAGCTTAATATAATATATGGGAGAATTGGGAGGAGCTTAATATAATATATGGGAGAATGGGAGAGGAGCTTAATATAATACATGGGAGAAAGGGAGAGGAGCTTAATATAATATATGGGAGAATGGGAGAGGAGCTTAATATAATATATGGGAGAATGGGAGAGGAGCTTATTATAATATATGGGAGAATGGGAGAGGAGCTTAATATAATATATGGGAGAATGGGGAGGAGCTTAATATAATATATGGGAGAATTGGGAGGAGCTTAATATAATATATGGGAGAATGGGAGAGGAGCTTAATATAATACATGGGAGAAAGGGAGAGGAGCTTAATATAATATATGGGAGAATGGGAGAGGAGCTTAATATAATATATGGGAGGATGGGAGAGGAGCTTATTATAATATATGGGAGAATGGGGAGGAGCTTAATATAATATATGGGAGAATTGGGAGGAGCTTAATATAATATATGGGAGAATGGGAGAGGTGCTTAATATAATATATGGGAGGATGGGAGAGGAGCTTATTATAATATATGGGAGAATGGGGAGGAGCTTAATATAATATATGGGAGAATTGGGAGGAGCTTAATATAATATATGGGAGAATGGGAGAGGTGCTTAATATAATATATGGGAGGATGGGAGAGGAGCTTATTATAATATATGGGAGAATGGGGAGGAGCTTAATATAATATATGGGAGAATTGGGAGGAGCTTAATATAATATATGGGAGAATGGGAGAGGAGCTTAATATAATACATGGGAGAAAGGGAGAGGAGCTTAATATAATATATGGGAGAATGGGAGAGGAGCTTAATATAATATATGGGAGAATGGGAGAGGAGCTTATTATAATATATGGGAGAATGGGAGAGGAGCTTAATATAATATATACGAGAATGGGAGAGGAGCTTAATATAATACATTTTTTTTTTATTACACAGGTGAAGCAAGCACACAATTTTTCTTCAGGGCATGTACCTAATAAAATCAAAACAACATTGAAGAGGACTCTATATTTACCTAAAACAATAATTCGCAATCTATATCCTAGCCTCCTCATCAATCATCAATACAGATCACAACGATTAGGCTATACTTTGTTGTTCCTCTGAATGATTTGAATCAATGTTCTTACCAGCTATGAAGTCCAGGGCATATTCACCGAATTCCTGGTCGTCTCCGTCAGAGTCGTTCACCTGTTGGATACACACACAAAAAGCGTATAGCCTCATTCACACCGAACAAGCTGAAATTGCACAGGCTAGATTCTAGAGGTTATAGCATACTCAAATTAACAAGAAGGAGCGCGGTTACCTGGAAATCCCAACTGAAATCCCAGCACGGTAAATATATTGAGGCGCATGTCTGGGTGCTCATGTTGCTGTGTAGGTGTTGAAAATGAGTTTGTTAGGACTAGCTTTGGTAGGCAGGTTGTCGACTATGGAGTGTTTTTCTATAGGTGCGTGGCACGAGCCAACTACACCGTCATTGGCGCGAGATTTCAGCACGCTCCACTGCTAACCTGTCTGTCAAATATTAACAGGCCGCCGGTGAGCGGGTGACTGGTGTAGTATGGAGCTATCATATCACCATGGAAACGGTTAATCCTCTACCGTGCAACTTGTCGGTGTGTATGTGCATCTTTCATTCTCTCTCTCTCTCTCTCTCTCTGTCTCTCTCTCTCTCTCTCTCTCTCTCTCTCTCTCTCACTCTCTCTCACTCTCTCTCTCTCTGTGTGTGTGTGTGTGTGTGTGTGTGTGTGTGTGTTTGTGCGTGTGTGTGTGTGGGTGTAATTTTACCTGGGAACCCAGGGAGTCGCTCTCGCGCCTCATCACGGACGCGCATTCCTCCAAGTCATCCCATGCTATCGTTGCGAATGCTACAAAACATAACCAAATAGAAATGACAAAAATATATATTAATTTATGACACATTATACTCTGAATTTGTATATTAGACAAAACAATGTAAAGAACGTGCATATAGTCTGAGCAATATGCCCATGGTCCACCCACCATCTTCAACGATGCAGGGATTCCGGTCCACATACACTGCGACCGGGCTGCTACTCCTGGGGAGCCTCGGTCTGCCCTGTGGATAAGAAACATTAGTTTCGCAATGTCTTTAATAACATTAGATAGGCCTACATACCGACAATGCATAAATTGCCATCCTTGCGTCATGTATAAAATGCAGCGCTGTTAAGTACTTAAGTAAAAATACTTGAAAGTACTCCTTAAGTAGTTTTTTTTTTTTGTATCTGTACTTTACTTTAATATTGATAACTTTTACCACTTTTACTTTTACTTCACTACACTCCTAAACACAATAATGTACTTTTTACTCCATACATTTTCCCTGACACCCAAAAGTATGTTACATTTTGAATGCTTAGCAGGACAGGAAAATGGTCTAATTCACACACTTATCAAGAGAACATCCCTGGTCATCCCTACTGCCTCTGATCTGGTGGCCTCACTAAACACAAATGCTTCGTTTGTAAATGATGTCTGAGTGTTGGAGTGTGCCCCTGGCTATCTGTATATTAATAAAACAAGACAATTGTGCCGTCTGGTTAGCTTAATATAAGGAATTCGAAATTATTTATCCTTTTACTTTTGATACTTAAGTAGGCCTATATTTTAGCAATTACATTTAGGCTACTTTTGATACTTAAGTATATTTAAAACCAAATACTTTTAGACTTTTACTCAAGTAGTATTTTACTGGGTGACTTTCACTTTTACTTGAGTCATTTTCTATTAAGGTATCTTTACTTTTACTCAAGTATGACAATTGAGTACTTTTTCCACCACTGGTAAAATGAGTATAGACCAGCAGATGTACCATAGCCGTGCAGGGTTAATCGTCTCTGTACCTTTTTAGCTGCTGGGTGTCTTCTGTCTTGGTTCTGATGAGGTGCCACTGTGTTTGGACAGATGGTCCCGAACACTTTTCTGTCTCCATGCATTCTCCTTTAGATTCAGCTTCAGATGGACACAGATTTATGTCCGTAGTAGCCCAGAATTAGACCAAGACTCACCAGACCAAGATTCTATACTGATAGCCTATATAACAACTATAGCCAACTGTAGTGGTTGTCACTCATGCAAAATTATCAGGCCAAGACCCACTGAGATTCTAGTTGAGATAGGTATTTATAGCCCGTATTCTCCCGGTTTATACCATTCCATGCCGCCGTCTAAAGTCTGTGGTCCAATCAAACCATTTCATGGTCTCTAGGGGCACGTGGCTTCCCCGGAGATTTAACAGGTGTAGAGCTAACGGTTTTTAGGCTCAGTGGAAAATGGTTCTGCGAGAGGCGGCGCCTACTTTACCGCGGGCTCAGAGTGCATTCAGCAGGGCGCAGACGCGCGTAAAGCTAGCTATCCTGCTTGGAGACCACCGACCCGTTGCCAACAGATGCCTTCAGCAAGAGACTCACGGGCTTAGCGCCTTTCCATCTCCAGATTCAAACATGCTTAACTGATGGCTCATGCCCATGGTTCGCCGTTATCCAAGCATTATCGGGAAAAATTCAGAGACTTGGGTTTATTTTGGTAGGCCTATTTAAAATGTGATTTAGGCTAACCGGCTATCCGAGGAAAATCATTCCTGATCTTGAAAGATGGACACGATGTAGGCTAGTAGGAAAACTATAAGCATGTCTGTGTGTAAAAAGTATAATCTCCTGATATGCCGTAGCCTAATCAACATCAACATGACAGGCGGAAATAAAATAGGAAACGAACAATTAATTATATCAGTGTAACTTTTTTTTTTTTTTTTTTACCTTTATTTAACTAGGCAAGTCAGTTAAGAACAAATTCTTATTTACAATGACGGCCTACACCGGCCAAACCCGGACGATGCTGGGCCAATTGTGCGCCGCCCTATGGGATAAACAGTTTTGACATTAACCCTCCAAAAAGTCATTCAGAAACCTTTTTAATTTCCATATTTACTAGGAAGCTAAGTGTTTTGTTTCTTGGGCTTCAGGAATGTGACTGAAAAACTGTCTCTGGCCTTTGGGGAAAAAGATACTGATTGAAAGTAAGGGGATATATCGGTTAACAAATGCAGTGGTCAAGGCTATGACCGCGCCAGTGCAATGAGTGGAGCTTACTCTGGTGTTCAAAAGCGCTCATCAGACCTAGAGCCTAATGCTTCTATGTTTCTTTATGAGTTTTTGTTTAGAGAACCATCTCTCCGCGAAAGCGACAGTTACAGGGATGGTAAACACTGCTTGATTGCCGTAGCAACATCAGGGAAACTGTCCAGAAGGGAGTGATGCTTCAAATACTGCAGTTCTGTAGCCTAACATCTTAAATTGAGCCTCTCATTCTCCTTAATTGCCGGCCTCAACACCTTATGGAAAAATATGAACGGTATAGGAAGCTCTGGGGACAGGTCGTCTGGATACTGGACAGTCAATAAATTGGCAGATGCAAACAGATTGTCATATTTAGCTGACAACTGTTATTGAGGGCTTGAACAGAAAAAGCGGTTTTGCGATTTCGTTCGTACTGGTGAACCGGTGTTTGAGTTGTGTGGTAGTAATATCAACAGTAACTTATCTCTGGTATATCTTGGCATGCATCATTCAGGTAAAAATTTTGTGCAGCTACAGGCTGTGGTGAAAACATTTGCGCACAAAAATGCAAGACAACGCAGTCGTATACTGCAGCTATAGGCCTCTACGTAGAACAAGAGAGAGAGAGACAAGCACAGACACAGAGAGACTGTTTTCTAAGAGAGAGACAAGCACAGACAGAGAGACTGTTTTCTAAGAGAGAGAGACAGAGAGAGAGAATCAGCATGGAGGACTTCAGGAGACCAGAGCAGTCTCAAGTTGGGTTGAATTTCATTTGATTTAAGTAAATTTACCTTGAATATTGCAGCCCATTTGTGTAGGCAATTAACCTAAATAGTGGCAGAATTCATCCTCAAGCCGATTATATTTTTCCTAATTGTTAGGCTGTTGTAGTGTTTATACAAAGTTTATAAATAGCAGCGAAAAAGCAGTTAAATACTGTCTATAGCTATAGACAGTAGGCTACACTGCATAATGAAACAATCCCCAGTAAGCTGGTGTTTTGAGGGTGGACTGACTGTATTATTTGGCATTAATAGACTGGTTTTACGCACAACAACTTTCCATCCAAGCTGGGAGAGAGCGCGAGGACGGCTCATGTCATGTAGCATCAGGTAGGCTATACAGGACAGTTGTGTATTTTTTTAAAGCCAGCAGACACCATTTATAGCTTTGTGAAATGTTAAGCTTAACATGAGGAAGTGACGACCAAAATAGGCCTACCAATACACATTTAACCGTTAGCTAAAGCAAAGCTATAGGCTACATGCCCTGACATAATCTATTCGATTGGCAGCCAATTGCATTGGAATAACGTGGAAACAATGTTGATTCAACCAATGTGGGCCCAGTGGGCCATAGTTCTGGTAAAATCGTGGCTTGCTGTATCATTGATAGGCTTTATTATGTATTACTTGTGGTAGCAGCAGATTATCCGACTGAGCTGATTTGACCGTGATGAACAATCAATCTTCTTGGGATACATTCCCCACACACCACCCTCTCAACAGATATAAAAGATCCACACTCCTCTCTTGGTTTTATACGTTTAAATGAGTGAACAAGTCAGAAAACATATCCAGTACATTTATCAAGTAATAATTTAATATGTTTTCATCACATTTGCTGAAAAGGTATGTCACTTCACTGTTTATTGCATACAATAACGTTCCATGTTGCATTGGCCAACATAGCATCCAGGATCAGTACAATCTCAGGACAGTTGGTACAAGAATGGTCCAACATTGGCCAACATAGCATCCAGGATCAGTACAATCTCAGGACAGTTGGTACAAGAATGGTCCATGTAACATTGGCCAACATAGCATCCAGGATCAGTACAATCTCAGGACAGTTGGTACAAGAATGGTCCATGTAACATTGACCAACATAGCATCCAGGATCAGTACAATCTCAGGACAGTTGGTACAAGAATGGTCCATGTAACATTGGCCAACATAGCATCCAGGATCAGTACAATCTCAGGACAGTTGGTACAAGAATGGTCCATGTAACATTGGCCAACATAGCATCCAGGATCAGTACAATCTCAGGACAGTTGGTACAAGAATGGTCCATGTAACATTGGCCAACATAGCATCCAGGATCAGTACAATCTCAGGACAGTTGGTACAAGAATGGTCCATGTAACATTGGCCAACATAGCATCCAGGATCAGTACAATCTCAGGACAGTTGGAGAAACAGCTACAGAAGGTTACCCACTCAATGTATCTTACAGTACAATGACTTCAATAAGTTACAGAACCTAATGCAGTATAAATAGAGACCACAGTATATTGGTCAAAACATCATCTACATACAGTACTCTATAGTAACAGTACGTTAATTATAATACAATACAAACATCGTCTACATACAGTACTCTATAGTAACGGTACTTTGATTATAATACAATACAAACATCGTCTACATACAGTACTCTATAGTATCAGTACGTTGATTATAATACAATACAATGCCAATGCTGTCCATTGACATTGTTCACAGTTTGTAGGCACAATCTGATAACTGTCATTTGCAGAAGTTAAATCATTTAAATAAGTCTGTAACAGTTACATTGCCAAGCACCAACCCCACAAGTGCAGGGGTAGCAGCGCTGTTGACTGGAAATCAAAGATTTGGCCTTTCATTTCTTGAGGTACGCAGGTCGTTTTCAGTCACATACTGTAGGTGCATTCAACAACAGTGCATTCAACTGAGATAGGTAAAACGTGTCAACCGTCATCATGTTGTCACAGAGTTATCATGGCCTGCAGTGCATCCTGGTTGAGTGACACCAGCAATCTAAGGTTGTCTAAACATTCCAGGTAGAGAGCATGAGTCTGGTCTCCCTCTCTACACTCCAGGTAGAGAGCATGAGTCTGGTCTGCCTCTCTACACTCCTGGGCGAGAGGAGCATGGGTCTGGTCTCCCTCAACCAGGGCTGAGGTGTTCCCAGATGGGGAAGGGTCATCCATTGACTGGGTGGAGTCATTCACAGATAGGAGGTGACCAACAACTGAAAGAGAGGAGTCATTGTCAATACAAGCGTGATTACTAGTCTCAGGCAAGGTTTGATGGGAATGGTCATTCTCTGAGTGGACAGGATCATTCTCAGATAAGCAGCGTTGTCCCTGTTGGTCCTCTTGCGAGGAGGCGTGGCCATATGTGAGCTCCGATGTCAGGGATTGGTCCATTGGCTCTTCCTCAGGGCCCTCAGGGTTGATCCTCAGCAGCTGATTGGCTGGCTCATCTGGGCCCTGGCTGGTTCTCAGCAGTTGATTGGCTAGAGCCAGAGCACAGCAGGCGGTCAGGGAAGGTGTGTACTTATTGAAGGCGTAGTCGGCCAGAGTGAGCTCACACACCCTAAGAGCCAATCCGCTGCCCCTGTTTCGCCTCTTCACTTCCTCACCCTTATCCCCAGCCAGCCTATGGGTAACGTTGCTGACTCCGTCCCCGCCCATATGCCGGCCAGCCTGGCTGTGATTGGTGTAGAAGTCCAGGAAGAAGGCTATGGTTGGTGCAGCTAGGCGGAAGTTGAGGCGGAGCAGGATGAGACATTCCAGGTTACACAGCTGCTCCCTGGAGAAGGCGTCACAACACAGAGACAGGAGCTGGCTGATCCGTGGACAAAACACCTCCACCTGAATAGAATTAGAAAGGGGAACAGAGAGAAAGAGACCAAGTCACACGCGCACCATAATATGAAGGGTTTATTTCCAAAACGCTATCTCTATCAATTTGTCACATTTGTGTTTCTTCACCAGAAATGATTGTTTATGGGCATCTTTATGTGAGTGTAAAATATTACTGTTTTCAGATTTTTTATTAATAGATTTTAGGTGTGTATTTTTTGCTAAACGCTATATCATTGTTTAGCTGGAATGGAATATTCGTATTCTGTATATTTGACTGTGATATGTGGTTGTATATTTGACTGTGATATGTGGTTGTATATTTGACTGTGATATGTGGTTGTATATTTGACTGTGATATGTGGTTGTATATTTGACTGTGATATGTGGTTGTATATTTGACTGTGATATGTGGTTGTATATTTGACTGTGATATGTGGTTGTATATTTGACTGTGATATGTGGTTGTATATTTGACTGTGATATGTGGTTGTATATTTGACTGTGATATGTGGTTGTATATTTGACTGTGATATGTGGTTGTATATTTGACTGTGATATGTGGTTGTATATTTGACTGTGATATGTGGTTGTCTATTTGACTGTGATATGTGGTTGTATATTTGACTGTGATATGTGGTTGTCTCTGGATAACAGCATCTGCTAAACGACTAAAATGTTAAATGAAAATATTTTACATACAGATCTCATATTACCGTATGCACTCATTAAAAATAAACTTTAAATGTTGATGTCACAAATGTATAATTTGTACAGTTCTTTAGTAAACATTTAGTTATTTGTTCCGTTTGACTGTGTAAAGCCTAGCAGTTCTACTTTTTTCTCTGAGAGTGAGGCGGATATACAATCATCGCCTGCTGATTTTGTACGTTTGCCCACTGACAAAGAAATGATCAGTCTATAATTTTAATGGTGGGTTTATTTGAACAGTGAGAGACAGAATAACAACAACAAAAATCCAGAAAAACGCATGTCAAAAATGTTATGAATTGATTTGCATTTTAATGAGGGAAATAAGTATTTGACCCCCACTCAATCAGAAAGATTTCTGGCTCCCAGGTGTCTTTTATACAGGTAAGGAGCTGAGATTAGGAGCAAACTCTTAAGACAGTGAGGCGGATATACAGTACAGTGTTATGCAAAAAAAACAGTCACTGAACAACCTCATGTCATGAGTAGTGAAAAAACACACCAATCTCCCTCATAAGTTCTTTAAACAATAAATGCTAATTTACACACATTTCTGAAAATGGATATATAGCGTTTTGGAAAAGAAACTCTTCATTTCCAGACTTTCCCTAAAACACAATTCGTCCTACTCCCAGAGCATCAAAACGGATCGATTAGTTGACTCCCTCCCTGAATAGTCGACACACATGTATCATACGCACCTGTTTACAGGCGAGCAGCAGGGCGGTGACTCCCAGCAGCTGGAAGCAGTCAGCAGCCACGGACGTGGAAGCTAGGAAGCGGTCCATGATGTTGACCGCCAGGCAGCAACACTCGAAGGACAGACACAGGTATCGGTGTACGGGGATGAGCCAGCTGACCAGCTTACAGCGCGACTCGGCTGTCACCTGGAGAATACAGACGCAAAGAGCACGGTTAGACAATCACAATTGGCAGTTATAAAACCTACCTACACCGTAAAGGGGTTACCATGAATTTGACAGCTACAAATGACAGTTTTCTGTTACAGTGTAGAACTAAATTACTGTAAGACATGTCATAAATTGCTGTTATATGTCTAAATGATAACTGTTTAAATATTGGCAGGTCTATTATCATAACTGGGTTGAGATAAGGAGAAGACAAATGTCAATTTCTCACAAAATTAACAATAAAGTATTATTCTACTCTATTTTTATGCTATCTTGAATCTGCATGAGAAGACCTGCGCAGTAAATGCTGTGTATCTGGAACGAACTGCAGTATTAACCTGTTGCTTCCATACCTGCGGTTGTCGAACCAGACAGTTGACTGGATGAAACTGCGGCTCTTTGAGTTTCTGTATCTGATAACTAATCTCCCCGTAGTGTTGATACCAATTAAACAACAGTGTGTCGGAACTCCTTGGTGCCAGCGAGTCTTCATCTGTTACCGGACAATGACATTTCCGAAACTGCGATGGGGTCGGGGTTGGAGTTAGGAAGTCCTCTTCGAAACCAGAATCTGACAGTTTAGAAATGATATTCTGCTTTCTGACCCTCTCTGCCCGCGGTCTCCGCACAGGGGTGCACGCCGTCTCCTCGCTTTGGTCTCCGTTTGGTGATAAATTCTCCCTTGATGGAGATTGAGAACCGCTGTTCCTTTTCCTCCGTTTGCACATTCTGTCCGAGG